>NC_080065.1:16845511-17145511 GCF_949987535.1 Balaenoptera acutorostrata | reverse complement strand
TGAATAAAAAAATATGTAAAAGTGAATTAACTGCAGTCTGAAATAAATGCTGTTAAGGCAGCAACAAAGAAATGAAGGGGAAGAGAGCCAGGGGTCAGGATTCTGTCCAGGTACCAGAGAAAACACAAGGACAGGGATAGAGCCCAGGCAGGACATACCATCCGAGATGAAGTAAAAGTCTGAGCATAACAACTCCAGTGCGGAGGCCCCTGGAGAGCCAAGGAGTGATAGGATTAGAGGGGGGCATGCTGGGACTGCCACGTGGAGATGGCTAGAACCTGGGAGCAGGCTGAGACGAGGTGTGGCCCAGCAGGAACAGCAGCTTCAGGCAGAGATAAAGCATGTGCAACAAGAAGTGGTGCTTTATAAATGAGCCAAAGATGACCTCTGTATATTAACCCCTAGATGGTTCATTTCCTCACTACTGTGAAAACCTGTCAACTCAAAAGTCTGTGCCAAACTCCATTTTTTACACATCCAATTGTTTCAAATATAGCCCCAATAAGCTGTTTTTTGTTTGTTTGTTTGTTTTGCCATTTAGAGCCTGCCTTGTTTGCATACCCCGTGAAACTCTCCAACGTCTTCTAGAGACATGGAAGATAAACTCTGGGACTATAAGGACCCCAGGTTGGTGCTGCTGCCCTTTGAGGCTCTGTGACCCAAAGATCCCCTGTTGGGCTGCAGAGTGATGTCAGTTAGATGTGTAAGGCCTCTCTCTGATTCCCCCCCACCCCGGGAGTTCCCTTGCCCTCCTCTTCTGGATGGTGGTCCCTCTGCTGAAGCCTCTGGATAGTTTCATGCTCTGAGGGACTGCCCCAGGAGTAAACCTGTCAAGGGGGAACCCAAATAAAGCTTGTGTGTGCTACTGCCACCTTGTGGTCATATTTTTCTCCTTGATCAACCTCCATGGGTGAGAAAGCCCAGCACCGCAGGTCTGATCTCGGATGAGGAGGGGGAGGGGGGACAGGGGGAGAGGGAATGGGGGAGGGGAAGGGGGGAGGAGGAGGAGGAGGAGGAGGAGTCCTACTGGGGGCCACAGAATCAAGGCAGACAGAGGGACCCTGAACCAGAGAAATAAAGGAGCTTGTTCACACTCACACAGAGTATTTGTAGAGGGGCTGGAGAATCTCTATTTCTGAAAATCATTTTCCACTTCTAATTCTTTGGATAAACTTGGCAGTTATATAAAAATCTATGATTCAGGTATATTTCAGAAATGAAAGCTTTCCTATGTCATTGAGCACTTTAATTGTTGCCATAGTTGGAAAAGGTAGTCACTCTTCCTGTCACCAGTCTCAGACAAGCAAGTGTGAAATGTGTGATTACGGCTACATTAAACTGTTTATTTATTGTAACCTTTGGGTCTTCTTGTGTTTTATATGATATACCCATTCACACTTCCAACCTAATGGCTTGAGAATTTTGGGAGCAAGAGGTGAACTGTCTACATACAGCATTCCAAATGCAGAGCAACTTCAACAAAATTGTTTTTTCTGGGTAGTTTCTTTGAGAAAGAGACTTGGCTATTAAGCCTAAATGCAGGACACACAGCTTTGCCCCAGTTATAAATGGGACCCTTCCATTTAGAGCCTCATAAATACACTTTAGCCATTTTGAGAGTTTCACTTGTGTAGAATAATACAAAGACAGATGGAGGGCAGGGGCAGAGTAAAATATTCTGTAGAATGAAGGAGAAATACGAAAGTCAAGCACTTAAATACTCAGCCAGTTGCCTGTGTATTTACCCTTCATCTTATTGAGTAGAGGACTGGATACTGAATTTTCCGTGTTCAGCCTTTGGTTAAATGCCATAGTCTGAAGAATGGTACCACATTCTGACAAACTTTGAGGCGCTTCTATACAACCCAACAGTGACAGGGGACTAGAGCTAGACAAGGAGGAGTTTGCAGGAATCTTCCAGAAAAAGAAGCAGTTGCTTGGTTTTTCCTAGGTTGTGGATTGCTGCACAAGTATGCAATGATTCTTTTTGTAAGACTCAGTTTTATTAAGGTACCGACTACTATCTCATTATGCCAGGTGCCACCTGAGTAACAGAATTTATTAAGAGCTTTCAGCTAAAGTGACTGATGCTTCTTAGCGCCATCCAGGAGAGAGTTCCCCTCTGTCCAGAAAGTGACATTCAGAATCGATGTAATCCATGCCCAACTGTATGTCTCCTGCAGCCCTCACATTTATAACTCATTACTTAACCTTTGCACCTCTTACATGGGATGTGGGGACTCTTCAGATGCAGAAAGACTTGGGTTAAAATCCTGGCTTCATTCACTTACGCAGCTGGGTGGCCTGGAGAAATTGACTTAATCTTTCTGAGTCTCAGCTTCCTCATCTGTAAAGTGTAGGCAGTAATGTCTGTTTGAAGGGCATCTTGTAAGGACTGCACGTGCTAAGAATTGCTGCATCTTTCCTATCTCCCTGGGGCTGCATGGCTCCTTGAAAAACAGTCTCACCAGACACTGCTTCTTTCCTTTCTTTTGAAATCAGCCTCGAGAGTACTCTTCCCAGTACACTCTCTTTACCCCCATTAATTCCTCAGCTTGTTGCAGTGCCTCTGCTAACCTCATCCTCCCAAAACTGTTTTTGCCAAGGTTATTGCTACAAACTAAATATTTGCATATCCCCAAATTCACATACTGAAGTCCCAACCGCCAGTTGGACGATATTAGGAAGTGGGATCTTTGGGAGGTAATTAGGTTGAGATGAGGTCATGAGGATAGAGCCCCTCTGATGGGATTAGTGCCCTTACAAGAAGAGACCAGAGAGCTAGCTCTTTCTCTCTCTCTCTCATTCTCTCTCTCCTTCTCCCTCTCTGCCCACCATGTAAGGATACAGCATCTGTTAACCAGGAAGAAGGTGTTCACCAAGAACCTGACTGCGCTGGAATTAATCCTGCTCTTGAACTTCCAGCTTTCAGTCCAGAACTAAGAGAAATAAATATTTGTTGTTTAAGCAATCCAGCCTATGGTAATTTTGTCAAAGCAATCTGGATGGACTGTGTCAGTTGCAGTTGACCTCATTTTCCAATTCGATGGTCTGTTTTGGGCTTCATTCTATTGATACATGTCATTAGACCCTACTGATCAACCCCTAAAACTCTCCCCTACGTATCATCCAGGACACTACTCTCCAGGTCTTACATCACTCTCTGATCATCCTTCTCAGTCTCTCAGCAACTCCTTTTCCTTTACCTGCTCCTTAAACTGATGATGGCTTCCACCATCATCTACTCCTTTTCTTGCTCTGTTCTGCCAATGAGGTGATATTGTTTTGTGTCATAATTTCAGCTGTTACCCATATGCTCCTGATTCCAGATCTATATTTACCACCCTAACTTCTACCTTACACTTATATTTCCAACTGGAGATATTTGTTATTTCTCCCTGGATACCCTTCAAGAATCTTATATCTACCAATAAGAATCAAACTTATTATGCCCCAAATCCACCAAAAGAATGAATTAAATAAATGGAACAAAATAAAGACATACCACTAGATCTACCTCCTGATGTTTTCCTCTTGGTGTACCTCTTCAGGGCATAGTATAGCCCTGGCTAGGAATTTATGAGACATCTTTGGCTTCTATCTTTTCCCATCTTCCAAATACAACCACCGACCGCTCAGCAAAGCCTGACTATTTGTCCTCAGATGTGTCTCTGCCTCTGCCCTCTTGTCCATACTCATGCTGCCTTGGTTCATCTCTTGGCAGCCTCATTTGACGAGCCTTCCAGCTTGGCCCAGCCTCCCTATTCCGGTCCATTGCATATATGTCCTGTGATGCCTTCCTAGAACTCAAGTCACATCACACCATATTCTTGCTTACAGGACAAGCCCTAATGTCTCAGCAAGACACGGCTGTCTTCATACTCATGTGTCAGAACTTCATATTCAGTCTTTCTCCCAGTACCCTCTTCCTTTTGTATACAGATTCCAGGCACGCTGAATCTAGTAACTCCTTAGAACATAGACTTCTATTTCTTCACGCCCTTTGTTATGGACTGAATTGCGTCTCCCCAAAAGTCATATGTTGAATCCCTAACCCCCAGTAGCTTTGTATTTGTAGATAGAATCTTTAAAGAGGCAATGAAGTTAACATGAGGGGTTAGGGTTTGGCTCTAATCCAGTAGGACTGATGTCCTTATATAAAGAGGAAGAGACACCAGGGATGCACACACTGAGGAAGGGCCATGTGAGGACACAGAAGAAGATGGCCATCTACAAGCCAAGGAGAGATGCCTCAGGAGAAACCAACACTGTGGACACCTTGACCTTGGGCTTCTAATCTCCAGAACTATGAGCCAATACATTTCTGTTGTTTAAGCCATTGAGTCTGTGATCTTTTGTTACAGCAGCCCTAGCAAACGAATATAGTCTTTTTACCTGAGATATCCTTTACCTTAGCTTTACCTGTAGTATCCTTTCCTCATCCCTCTACATGAGAAAGTCCTATTTATTTTCCAAGACCCAGTTCAAGTGGTACCTCAGTGATTATTTTCCTGATTCCCTCAGGAATAAATGATCCATCTTCTTGCTCCCACAGAACTTTGCCACTGCATCTACTCCGAAATTTATGTTTTCACCATCTTCAGAGTCCAGCTTCTTGAAGGCAGCGTCTTCTCTTCTTTCAAACGTGCTAATCCAGAGGTCATGGTGTGCTATATTTAGGAGGCAGGTGTGTTTAGCACACCCTCCCCAGCATTATCTTCTTACAAATTGAGGTAATATCTTAAAGCCAGGAAATTTCACATAAAAATCCTCTGGAAGACTAGGAGGGTATGGTAGCTTCCCCATCTAGATGTTATGTTACATACCTGAACCCATAGACATGAGCTTGTGACCCTTCTCTGTCATCTGTGCCTTCCTGTTTTCCATACAGGTGCGTCTCAAGAACTGCTGTGATGACAACCTCCTTGTCATTGATGGTGTTCACCTGCTCACCCCCCACCAAACATCAGGAACTCCTCACAATAATAATGGTTGAGTAAAAACCTGTTCTGTTTTTTTTTTTTGATGGACAAGGGGTTGGGGTTTGGGTAGGGTTCTGGAACTGAGGCAGCTCTGCCATTTTGGAATGTTGTTGAGAGTCTCAGGTCAGTCAGGCCTGTTTAGGAGTTCGTGCAGACTGAGGAGATCAGACAGGGCTCTCTGCTTACTTCCCCAAATATGCCAGCATGTTGCCAAGTCAGTGGCTTTCTCTTCACTTTTACAGCTACCTACTACCTTTATCTAATGTAATGTCACCCCCAAAATAGCAAAAAGGCCAGTCTATATATATATATATATATATATATATATATATATACACACACACATATATACATATATACACACACAAACGTACTACCGTGCATCACATATACATTTAATTTATCATACATATTTATATGATTTATAATTTATTGTATTATAATTATATACAATATATATTTATAATATATAACATATTTACAGGATGTATAATACTTTATGCACATAACATATACTTTCTTTTTATATATGAGTGTATGTATGTATGTATATGTGTGTTTGTGTATATATATGCATTATATATATACACATATATGACAGACAGACTAGGTATTGGTATGTCTATGATCCAGCTACATCAGTTGGTTGTTTCAGAATTACAAGACACTGGCTGATTCAATTTTTTCATATTACTTTTTAAAAATACCAATTCATGTTTTTTGTAGAATACTTTGTAAACAAAATAAGTTAAAAGAACAAAACTACTCATAATAGATAATCACCGTGGACATTTTGATGAGAGTACCATATTTTATATAACTATAAAGTCATTGATTATGAGAGATACCACTAAGAAAGATAAAAACCCAAGATGGGGAATTTAATGATAATAGATACCCCCTGAATAAACCTGGGACCCAAAATGTACACACACACTATACAGAAAGCAACAGAAAGGAACTTTTATTCTTAACTTAGTGCTGGAGGAAGGAAAAAAATTCTCCCTTGAGAATTCGAAACACAAGTTGTTACCTCTATACAGGTTTGTGGTCTGAATTCACAGCTCCTGTGTGGTCCAAAACTCCTAAAGAATTTAATTTAATTTAATTTAAAAACTGGCAGAAGCAATTCCAAATACTCTCTGAAAGAAATCAGCCTCTTTACAGCCCAAACTGGCAGCAGCTGTAAGACACAATCAATTTTAAGATGCAACCAGTTTGTGAAAAAAGAATGCATAATGGAATGCATGATGAAATAGTTTACTTTGACTATACATTTATGAATTTTTTTCTTAAAAAGTAAGATTATATTCTGCATGCTTTTGTATACAGTAGTTTAGGGCATGAATTTTAGAGCCAGGCAAACCTGTGTTCAAACCATAGCCTTTCTAGTTACTGGCTCTGTAAGTATTTGACCTAAGTACTAAACTTAAGCAAGTAACTTAACCTAAGTAATAAAGTACTCACACAGAGTACTCACCCAACTCTAGGTTCAGTTTCCTTATGTGAAATTAGATCACAATAACATGTACACCCCAGAGGCTGGTTAGAGGGGTTAAAATGAGATAAGCATATCAACTAGTGCATGGTAGATCCTCATGACATTTAAGAAAATCATCATTATTCTGATTTCTCACTGGGCAATGGGTCCCAAGCATCTTTCCACACCATACATGCAGAAGTACAGTTTCATATTTGAGAGCTGACTAATAAGCTGAGAAGGATGATAGGATGTTCCTCTTGTTCAACATTAGATTGTTTCCAATTTTCTATGTATAATCAAAGCCAGAAGAGAAATCCTTATACACATATTTTGTCATATTGTTACTCAGGAAAAATTTCTAGAAGAATGCTACTCATTTAAAAAAACACGCACATTTCATTTCTTTAGAGAAGTTTTAGGTTCACAGCAAAATTGAGAGAAAGGTACAGAGATTTCCCATATCTCTCCTGCCTCCCTCCAACACACAGAGCCTCCGCCATTATCAATCCTCCACCGGAGTGGTGCATTCGTTACAATTGATGAGCCTACAGTGACACGTCAAAATCACCCAGAATCCATAGTTTACATTAAGGTTCACCCATGGTGTTGTACTTTCTATGGCTTTGGACAAAGACATAATGACATGTATTATACATTATAATATGTTATAGTATTATGGTATTATACATATATTATTATTGTATAATTATGGTGCATTATAGTATCATACAGAGTAGTTTCACTGCCCTAAAATTCCTCCGTGCTCCACCTATTCTTCCGTCCCTCCCTTTTCAGACTGGCTTCTTCACTTAGTAATATGCATTTACGTTTCTTCCATGTGTTTTCATGGCTCAATAGCTCATTTATTTTTAGCAATGAATAATATTCCATTGTCTGGATGTACTGCGGTTTAATTGTCCATTCACCTACTGAAGGACATTTTGGTTGCCTCCAAGTTTAGACAATTATGAATGAAGCTGCTATAAACATCTGTTAGCAGGTTTTTGTGTGGACAAAAGTTTCCAACTCCTTTGGGGAAATACCAAGGAGCATGATTGCTAGATCGTATGGTAAGAGTATGTTTAGTTTTGCAAGAAATCTCCAAACTGTCTTCCAAAGCGCCTGTACCATTTTGTATTCTTACCAGCAATGCATGAGAGTTCTGTTTCTCCACATCCTCGTCAACATTTCGTGTTGTTAGTGTTTTGGATTTTGGCCATTCTAAGAGGTGTGTAGTGGTGTCTCATTGTTTTAACTGCTCACTTTTAGAAAACGCTATTTAAAATTATCTTTGAAGGCAGATATTTGCCTGCTCTGCTTTTAAAACTACTTCTCACTTCCTTCTGATACGACCACAGACTCCTCAGTTTGGTCCTTTATTTGACTTCTTACAGACTTTCTCTCCAGCTTCTTGTAGGCTACGTTCACTATCTTCAAACTGTTATGGCAGATGGGACTCTGTGTTCAATGCTTCCTTTCATTTGCAATCTTTGTTTTTATCCCTCCTGGTTTTAATTTGCTAGTTCCTGGCATCCTTCTCTACTAGATAGAAAATTGATTCTGGTCCCACCCAGTGACCTTCTTCCTTGCAGCTGGAGATCCTTTAATAAAACAATCATAATGGAGCTTGTAACCTTCAGAGGTTGTTTGGAAAGGAGAGTCAGTTTTTACTGAGTCCAGGCCATGAATCATGAGTGAAGTTTTGTAAGAGACCCTGACGTTCATATTTTACCATAACCGAGAAGCAAGCTATGTTGTAGCAACAACTACAGAATCCAATTACGATTTGTGAGGCCACCATTTTCCTTCAACTTGCTGAAGCTGCCAAATGTCAAAACAAAAGCTAATTTTACAATTAAAATAATAAGTTATGTGGAGAATAAAACTAATTCCACTGGCAGTCTCATTCAATATATCACACTTTTGTTAAAATGACAGAACTGTAAATATAGGCAACGATTGCCTCTCTCTGTTTTCCTCCTGCTCCCCTTGGCAAACCTGGTGGCATGCTACAGGGGCATTACTCCATGCAGGCTGCTGGCAGATCCCAAGGATGGTGATGCTTTCCAGAAAGACCAGAACAAACTAAGTGTCCAGCAGAGAAGAATGTGGCCTGAGCCCATTTTTCAAAGTGAAAATTGAAGCTGTACTTTTGGAGGATATAGACACGGATCCCTGGAAGAAGATTTAGTTTAAAGGGCAAAAAAGTAATAAAAAGGCAGAGTTCATTTTTTGTCTTGCTTCAGCTCTTGTATTTCTGAAAAAACGAATACAAGAATACAATCTAAGGAAATGGCTTAGTGTTTACCCACCTCCAACTACTTAAGTTATATAACAGTGAGGCTTGTGTCCTTTGTCAAAAAGAAGCCACTAAAGAATTGATTTCTTTATTCAAATTATTTGCTTATTAAAATAGTTGGAGGAAGAAGAATTTGAGAGGTTTTTTTTGTTTTTTTAATGTAAATAATCAATGTAAACAATGTAAATAATCAATGTAAACAATGTAAATAATCTTCAATGATCTTTCAGCACTTCCTTCCCATTTACCAAAGAGAAATTACTCATTTAGGAGTTCATGGCAAACAAAGTCAAAAATTTCCAAATTGTTCTCAGATCTTCTAGTGAATTCTCACTCTGTGATGAAAAGAATGTTCCCTAAAGGAACCTGCATATGCTAAAGAGGGAGAAGAGGAAGCCTGAGACACGGATATGTGCATGATTAAAACACTGTGCTTGGGATTCAGGTTCATATTTCAGGTGTGTGGCTTAAGCATCTGTGTTAAGGAGGGAAAGGCCAGGCAGTTGCTATAAACACAGAGTAACACTGGTTCATCACTCTCCTCCCCAAGTCAAAAAGTGTGGCTGATAAAAAAGAATGAAATAAGGCCACTTGCAGCAACATGGATGGACCTAGAGATTATCATCCTAAGTGAAGTAAGTCAGAAAGAGAAAGACAAACACCATCTGATATCACTTATATGTGGAATCTAAAATATGACACAAATCAACTTATCTACGAAACAGACTCACAGACGTAGAGAACAGACTTGTGGTTGCCAAGGGGGAGGGGAGGAGGGATGGACTGAGAGTTTGGGATTAGCAGATGCAAACGATTATATATCGACTGGATAAACAACAGGGTCCTACTGTATAGCACAGGGAACTACATTCAATATCCTGTGATAAACCATAATGGAAAAGAATATGAAAAAGAATGTATATATACGTATAACCGAATCACTATGCTGTACAGCAGAAATTAACACAACATTGTAAATCAACTATACTTCAATAAAATAAAGTTTTAAAAAAAGCGTGTCTGATTAGGAGACAATGAAGAGAAAGGGAAGTTCAGAGGTCACTAGCTTTGCTTCCATCTCACCTGCACAGGGGTAGTCTAGCTAGTGATATCAGTTTGGGGGAAAGACCATTTAAAATTAGTTGTTTATGGAGGACATTTATTTTCAAAATGTTTGGAACAGTAGGAGGATTATATAAAATATAGAATATATACAATAAATCTGGCAGATTGTTTTTAAAAATGGAGCCAGCATAAAGAGAGAGTATTACCTACACTGTGGAAATAACACGTATTTCAAATTGATTTCATCAGGACTTTTTTACCTGGTGTCCACGTGCCATAGCATTCAGGGAGCCTGCAGACATGAAAGAGAAAAATTACCTTTCTGATTTTTCTACTCTCTAACTGAAACTGAGCTTTTACTTTAATTATGAATATAGATTTCATTAGACTGTCAAAGGGATGAGTGGCACAAAAAAAGGTTAAAACTTCTGAATTAGTAGTATCTTTACTAATAATGAGAAAATAAGCAATTCTCATGTTTGAACCAAAATATCAGTGTATTAAACTAGTATATATATTTATATATATATATACTATATATATGTATATTTACTAGTTGAATATATATATATATAAATTTAGTAAGAAATAGTTTAGATATAAGGATACTGATAATATTACTCACCACACCCTAAATATTTTTCATCTTAGTCTCTACAACTGATATTTTCAATTTAATTCTATTTGCTTATTGAGTATCTACTATAAAGCCGATTTATACAAGGCTCTGGGGGCTACAGTGGTTGCAAAAGCTTCCGGGATTTTGGAGGAGTCTGGCAGGTAATGATGACTATGATATAAAAAAATGGTGTGATAATTTTTTGAAATTGAAAGATAAAAAGCAGTGATTCAATAACTTACTTCTGTATGTATTGGCAGGGAGGTTAGGTCCTCCTAGTATTCACATGTGCCCTCTTCCATTCTTCTGTGGACCCAGTTTTTGAGCATCCACCTTGTACAAGGCATGGGGGGCTTAGCGTTTTAATAGGCAGTTGAAGACAGCCAAACCCCTCACCCACACAAAACTAACATACTCTTCCTGGTGATCTCATGCAACCCTAACCAGGTAAGGTATTTCTACCTCCTTAACTTCCTCATCCAATTCTCCAGGTCACTTGAACCTATGGACAGAAGACTGTAGGAGATTGTAACATATTCATTCTTTTGGACTACAAATAAAAGCTTGTTCCCCAACAGTGGTGGTCCAGAAGTATCATCTGTGTCTTCAACATAGGCTGCTTTAGAATAATCAAGACCTTATCAGGTTTGGGTAAAATCGACTCATTTGATTTGTGCTCCTTATTCAAGAAGAGATAATTAATGGGAAGATATTAAACATTTCAGTTGAAATGCTGAGTCTCCTGATTTGTTGCTGAGACAGCTACTTTATTTTATTTTATTTTTTTAACATCTTTATTGGAGTATAATTGTTTTACAATGTTGTGTTAGTTTCTGCTGTACAACAAAGTGAATCAGTTATACATATACATATGTTCCCATATCTCTTCCCTCTTGCGTCTCCCTCCCTATTCCACCCCTCTAGGTGGTCACAAAGCACCAAGCTGATCTCCCAGTGCTATGCAGCTATTTCCCACTAGCTACCTATATCCCCTCCCTCTTGAGCCTCCCCTCCACCCTCCCTATCCCATCTCTCTAGGTTGTCACAGAGCAACGAGCTGATCTCCTTGTGCTATGCGGCTGCTTCCCACTAGCTATCTATTTTACATTTGCTAGTGTATATATGTCAATGCTACTCTCTCACTTCGTCCCAGCTTCCCCTTCCCCCACTGTGTCCTCAAGTCCTTATTCCTGCCCTGCCACTAGGTTCATCAGTAGCGTTTTTTTAGATTCCATATATATGCGTTAGCATCCAGTATTTGTTTTTCTCTTTCTAACTTACTTTACTCTGTATGGCAGACTCTAGGTCCATCCACCTCACTACAAATAACTCCATTTTGTTCCTTTTCATGGCTGAGTAATATTCCATTCTATATATGTGCCACATCTTCTTTATCCATTCATCTGTCGATGGACACTTAGGTTGCTTCCATGTCCTGGCTATTGTAAATAGTGCTGCAGTGAACACTGTGGTACATGACTCTTTTTGAATTATGGTTTTCTCAGGGTATATGCCCAGTAGTGGGATTGCTGGGTCATATGGTAGTTCTATTTTTAGTTTTTTAAGGAACCTCCATACTGTTTTCCATAGTGGCTGTATCAGTTTACATTCCCACCAATAGTGCAGGAGGGTTCCCTTTTCTCCACACCCTCTCCAGCATTTGCTTCTAGATTTTTTGATGATGGCCATTCTGACTGGTGTGAGGTGATACCTCATTGTGGTTTTGATTTGCATTTCTCTAATGATTAATGATGTTGAGCATTCTTTCATATGTTTGTTGGCCATCTGTATGTCTTCTTTGGAGAAATGTCTATTTAGGTCTTCTGCCCATTTTTGCATTGGGCTGTTTGTTCTTTTGATATTGAGCTGCATGAGCTGCTTGTATATTTTGGAGATTAATCCTCTGTCACTTGCTTTGTTTGCAAATATTTTCTCCCATTCTGAGGGTTGTCTTTTTGTCTTGTTTATGGTTTCCTTTGCTGTGCAAAAGCTTTTAAGTTTCATTAGGTCTCATTTGTTTATTTTTGTTTTTATTTCCATTACCCTAGGAGGTGGGTCAAAAAGGATCTTGCTGTGATTTATGTCATAGAGTGTTCTGCCTATGTTTTCCTCTAAGAGTTTTATAGTGTCTGGCCTTCCATTTAGGTCTTTAATCCATTTTGAGTTTATTTTTGTGTATGGTGTTAGGGAATGTTCTAATTTCATTCTTTTACATGTAGCTGTCCAGTTTTCCCAGCACCACTTACTGAAGAGGCAGTGAGACAGCTACTTTAATTTTCAAAAGAGATTGTAAAAATTAACTCTTTTAAATACCAATTCAACTATAACAATATTTTAAGAATAATCAGCTTAGACAATAGAACACTAAGATCACATACCACTTAAGGCTTATGTAAACCAAGAAAATTTCATGCTATGCTTGTTAGCAAGTGGAATATATTTTAAAAAAATACTTCAGTTATTTGTTATTTATCATCCCTTGACCAGGTAAGGATGTACATCTCTGCCCAATACTATAAGGAGGGTCTCCAAGCCTTGGTCCTCACATTCTCTCTGACACTAAGAGATGGAACCAGTGAAAGTAGGGTTCTCATGGCCATAGAGTTTCAGTGGTGTGCTGATTGTTAGGGTATTAGCTCTGCACTAGCCACGTGATCTTGGGCAAGCTAATCTTGCCCCAACCCCGGTTTCCTCATCCGCAAGATAGACATAATAATAATAGCATCTACTTCACAGGGTTACTAAAGGGATCAAATGAGATAATTCAGGTAAAATGCTTAGCAAAATGTCTTGCACACCAAACACTTTTATCACTTTTATTATTATCATATTGTTATTATGCACTCCAAAAATCATTGGCATGTACTTTACTATCTTCCCAGTCTCTTGCCCATATATGAATTTTATTTTCTCCAGCCCATCCTTGCATTAGTCATTCAGTCCTAGGATGAGGTATACTTCCTCCTAACAAGGTTCTATTTAACACCTGGATACTTGACCTTATGTCCTCACATCGCTTCCTCCTTGATTTTCAATTTCTTATTCCCTTTGCCTTTTTTTTCTTCAGTCTATAAACATGGGCAAACCTATTTGTTTTGTGCTGGTTTCAGCCCATTGATAACCAGTGTTGTGGCTGGACCAGTCCTTGTGGTTCTTACTATGATTGCAAGACGCCCTTAGCAATAACCATCAGGGAACTTTGAAAAAGAAAAGTTTAGTACTTTGTCCTGGCAATCACATGGCACACCTGGGGCCAGAGTATACTGGAGGACGAACCTTCATGATATCTTTTCTAGGAGGTTAGATCAAGTAAACAATGAAGTAAATGAATAGGTAAAAATGCTCTCTCTCTTTCCTCCCCCAGAGAAAGTAGCCATCAGTTAAATATGAAAATCTTTAGCTTAGAAATATTAACATAAGTACATGTCATTAGTTTGCTCATCATAAATGAGCTTTAGTTATTACATAAGTCAATAGATGAATTGATAAATGGATGGATGTAGTAAAGAGACAAATGGTCTGGGAAGCAAGAGCCCTGAGTTCTAGTCAACTGTGTGAATAAGCTCTGCGCTCTTAGTGAACACATTCTCTTAATTTGTTAGTTAATTTTAATTAATTTCTCCTTACTAATACCTCTTTCTTATTTTCACCATCTATAAATATGGAGATAATAGCATTTGCTTTGTCTACATGATGGAGTTGTTAAGAGGTTCAAATGAGACAATATATAATCTGACCTATTTAATGTCAAATTGTCCATAATTGTATAATGTTGTTGTTAATACAGACACAATTGTTATTCCCAAATAACTTATAATCTAATAATTTACAATTGATTGGGTAGTTATTTCCATTACTATGATGAAATCATACCAAGACCCGCCACTATCTTGTGATTATATTTGCCTGTTTATACGAACATTTCCAAGGTAATTTAAATCCATTCTTTGTATGTCAGATATAACTAGGGATATAGATATATTTCTTAGCTGAAACCTTTGTTTTTCTTATTTAACTATAAATAAATACCTTGAACACCCTATTATGTTTTTCAATTAAAATTAAATTTAAGCTTAATTTACGGTTTTAAATGGCTATTTTTTATCTTGCTTTTTCCTCAAATTTCAGTTGAAGTTCACTTGGGGAGTGTGGTAGATGTGGCTCTTTCTTAGCCAATTTCCCTTCTTTCTTCTTCCTTGCTAAGAGAATACCAATTTTGTTCAGAAAACTATCAGTGATGGTTTATTGGCCCCTTCCTCTGGAGATAAATTACGATTGTTCTAAGCCAGTCATAGCAACCCCATTTCTCTCTGTCAGTTTAGGGGTTGGCATGTGACCCAGATCTGATTCATGAAACCTGAGAAGTCTGTTGTTGAAGGAATGAAGGAGGTTCTGGGAAGGGTTTTCTTCCCAGATAAAAAGAAGTAGACATGTAAGAAGAAACCTTCTTCCTCCTTCCTTCTCACTTTTGCAAAAATATTGTTGTGATAGGATGTGGCACTGTGGCAGCTGTCTTGAAACCATGGAAGAAAAGTCAAGAGACCTACAGAAAAGCTGATATTGGTAAGCTACTGAATTCACCAACTCTGGAACTACTTACCATTAAGAAAGTAAAAAGGCAGGCCACATAATGGGAGAAGGTGTTTTCAACACAATATATAGAGAATTTTTTAAAATCAATAAAAAAAGGATGAAAAATAGGTAGAAGACTTGAATAGGCATTTTGCAAGTAATATACACAAATTGCCTATAAATATATGATATAGTGGTGAAATATCATTGTTCTTCAGAAAAATGAAAATTAAAATGCAAGATGCCACTGTTTAACCACAAGAATGGATACATGAAAAAGACTGACAAACCAAAGATATGGAGAAACTAGAATTCTCATAGACTGCCGTTGGAAAGGTAAAGTGGTACAACCACTCTGGAAAACTCTAACAATATCTACTAAAACTGAACTTATGCATACCTCTTGAACCAGCTGTCCCACTCCTGGGTATCACCCAACAGAAATGTGGAATGTGTTTACCAAGAATATTCAGAGCAGCACTCTTTGTAATAAAACCCAAAAATGGAAACAGCCTAAGTGCTCATCAGCAGTAGAATGGATACATGAATTGTGGTATATTCATGTAATAGGATACTAAAGAACAATGTGAATATATAAACTACTGTTACACACAGCAACATGGATGCAAATTTCATAAACACAATTTGTTCAAAATTGTGTTAATATCTGCATACTTTTCTGGATGTATGTTTGTGTCAATAAAAAGATTTAAAAATAATTGAAAGGGAAGAAAAATAAGGTAAGAAGAAATATTAGCATTGAAAAAGGAATGGAAAATAGGTGAGGAGTATAAAGAGAAACGGGTCCAGAAGGGCAGTGCTTGCCAAGGGCACCTGTAATCCTCAGCAAGGCTGTGCGAGGGCTCTGTAGATTAAAGACTTCCAGGGTCTTCGATTTCTTCTAAAAAGTTAGAATTCACTACCTGGAGCTATTCATCTGCCAGCAGTGGTCAGATTTTGCTATTCTGGTTCTTGGATGATTTCATAGTTATGAGTCCATTTCTATCCCATGGTTAAGTACCTGCTTTTAGATGCATAAGTTTAATTTGTAATACGTAGAATAATTTGCTAACAAAGTCAATATATTCTCCTAATATAGAAGAATACTGCTTTGGATATGGCATATATAATCAATTTGGAATTTAGGTAAAGACTTCATTAACTAACAATTTATTATTTTTTTTTAATGTTGCAAGACCTTGACTGATGATTTGCTTCTCTTTGGAATTTCTCTAACTTTAGCCACTAGTTCTTGCTGTTGACCAATGAGTTATATTCTGCCTTAGACTGTTGGCAGGTTTTGGATTTTCTTCCATGTAGGCTAGTCTTGGCTCCCTACCTCAACCATAAGCCATTTGAAGGTAGGATCCATGTCTTATAATCTTTTAAAAATTTCTCTAACCTTGGGCTTTCTTCATAGTAAGTGCTGAGTTTTCATTGAATAATTGCTGGTCACTCTCATGCTTAGGTCATTTCAGATAAGGAAGGAGCATGCTCATGGGCGATTGGCAGGGAATTTTTCTTGGCAACACTGAAGGATAGAATAGGCATTCTTCTGCTTATAGTCTTACAGAAACTCAGGGAAATGAACTAGGAAAATCATGACAATCTCTATCAGTTCTGTGGCCTGTGTATGTGATAAAAATAACAGGCAAGTTATTGTTTGGCCTACCCAATACCAAACAACCCATTTGACTTTTTTTTTTTTTTTTTAAACAGAATTGACTAAATTACCCAATTGTTTTGTCTTCTTGTAGACAGAGCCTGGGATTCTATTGATGAAACCTTATTTCATGCTCATGAGCTGAAACAGCTGTAGTTCACCGATTTGAAATGACTTAATGAGGTATTGATTTTGCTGCTCAACAGGCTCTAAAACAACTACCAAAATTGTGAAGTCGACAGCATAAGGGAAGAGGGAGAAAGAATGGTGAATTTCTAATGAATGCACCAGAAGAGTTCCTGTTTATTTATTATTTGAATTGGGTGCTTTAGAATTAGAGACATGAATTATGTAACTGGAGATGAATAATATGAGTTCATTTTGCTCATTTGGAATTTGGAATTGGAACTGAATCACATGCCCTTCAGGAAACATAAAAGTTTAAAAAAAACTAGCTCAGAGATGAATTATAGTGGTAAGTTATTTTTCAAGCCAATTTTTAGTTGTTCAAACTAGAAGAACTGGAGAAGATCTTAGAGTGGAAATAAGACTCTAGGGAGAGGAAAGAGAGGAACTGTTCCTTCTGCATGTTTCCTAAATACTCCCTGGTGACTCTTAATGAGCTGCATTATTGCGTTTTGGCTCTGGAGTTGGATGGAGTTGGGCCATAAATTAGCGAGCTGAAGGGAATTTGAAGGAGGGTGCTGCACAGGCAGGTGTACTGGAAACCTCTTCCCCATATTCCATTTGGCTAGATTCTGATTCCAGGGATAAACGGTTGGCATCCTGAGGGCTATCTCAAAAATATCCAACTTTGCAAAGTACTTTCTAGAATCAGTGGGTCAGACACTGTGCTCATCAGGTAAATTTACACTGACCAGGTGCATTTCCCTAAGCCACTTCCCCACTGTCTTTCCAGTCGCCCCATCTCCTTTCGTTAAGAAAATGCAGCATTGATGTTTTGTCTGAATGAAATAAATCTGGTGTTCCCCACAAACATAGAGTGCTTCTATTACAGGACAGTTTAGAACTAGCAAGGGTGGCACAGTAAACCACAAGAGGAAATGGTCCTGAAGCAGAGGAGGCTATTGGGTCATAAGGAAGAATTTCCAGTGAATGGCATATGGAGAGGCCTCCTGCGTTAAGAAAATCATTGGGAAGAAAACAAGCGGCTTCCTACCATGAGGGAGGAGTCCTCTTAGGGCCCTTCAGCTCTCGACTCTTTCCCAAATTTAAATTTGACTTGCCTTCTTGATTTCAAGCAGTTCCTTTAAAGCGGTGGTTCTCAACCTGGGACGAGGGTGATTTTGCCTCTCAGGGGACATTAGGTGGGATCTAGAGACATTTTGGTTGTCACAGCTGGGGAGGGGGGAGTAGAGGCCAGGGGTGCTGCTAAATATGCTAGAATGCACGTGACTGCCACCGCCCACCCCATCCCCCCACCCTAACAAAGATGGATTCGGCCCCAAATGTGGAGTGACAAGGCTGAGAAACCCTGGAAGGAATGACAAATTTGTGTGGTCATGGAAGAAGGAAGAAGTAATAAAAAAATTAGAAAGACCTTAAGCCATGCTGACTAAAGTAAGAAAAGACATGACCAGGTGATGTAATGTTCTTGCAGGTACATGGATTTCCATGACAGAGGTGTCTGGACGGTGTGGCCTAGAATCACTTTGGCTACTTGCCCCAGAACCTCGGGGCTGTCACAGATTTTCATATAATGATATGTTTACAGAAAATATGTAGTGAGAGTTACATAAAACAGCAGTGGGTGGTTTTTTGTTTTTGTTTTTAAATGTATCTCTTCCATTGCTAGATAATGATCATTTATTGAGGTTCTGTTGGGCTTTGGAACTGTGTTCAGTATATTTTTTCAAGCTATTTGCATTTGGTTTCTTTTTGTTTCCAAAGAGCAACCTACATCAGCTATTCTCATGAAGATAGTTTAATTGTTCCAGAAACAGAAGGAACTTCTTTTGGGTCCTTTGCTTTTCCATATGTAGAGTAATTTAGTACAGAGGAAGTACAATTTTGGGATGGAAAGACTTTCAGGGATTCTGCACAAGGAAAAATAGGCCTCATGCTCTTGAAATATTAACAATCCTAAGGAGCTTAAAGGGCTTTACCTGTCACAACCTAAAACAACATTATTCTAGGTCTGTTTCCTGGAGTCTAAAATGAGAAGTTCGTTCTGATGAGCGTGAAAGTTGCTTTGTACCTGAGAGCCTAGGATTCTGTCCTTTTCTGCCAGCCAGTTAGAGGTGAGGGAGTTGGGTCATGCGCTCATCTGAGTAGGCTGCAGGATTTGTAACCATTTATTTCAGGGGGTTCAGGAAGTTGGTAAAATTGGATGCCAAGCTTTTTGAATATGTGCATTTTCCTAGGGTGACATTTCATATCTATATGATAATTTAATAGTCTGTGCTTTTAAAACAGTTAAGATCTACTGCAATAGGGTGTGATGCTAATAATTTCAGGATGACAAGCTTCTACTCTCTGACGTATTTGTGGGGAGGAAGGTGATCTCCACGTCTTACTCTTCCGCCATCTTGAAGCTCCTCAAGCTTCTACTCTCTATGGCTATTAATAGAGGAGACTCTATCCTGTAACCCTACACCTCACAACTGACCCTGGGGAACTACACAGAAATATGTGCTATTAGTCACAGAGGTACTAGGGAAAACAGCACATGTGGGTCAGCAGCCCCATTGCTTCTACTCAGCATGGTGGTCTCAGATGATGAAGAGTTGTAACGAAACTTCATCAATCAGAGCTACATGTGGAATTTTGGAAGACCAATAAATGACATTCATCTTTTTCTCCAGATTTTATAGCCAGGAGAGAGACAGGCCAGAGAATAAAGACAGATGGGGAGTAAAAAAGAAGTTGGCTTTATTATTGATTAAGTTGGTGGGGAAACATGGCTTTAAATGTGGGCCAAATAGACATCATAAGACTCCTGCTGAATTCGGAAAACTTATTCCAGCTGTTCCTGGCCCAGCTCAGACAACAGGTGAGCTCTGTTCCTTTAGCTGAAGAGAATGTCTGATCTGCAGAAGGCCATGTCTCTCTAAAGGGACTGAATCTGGCACTGCTCAGCTCTGTCTCCTGACCTCACCAGTCTGATACATCTCTCCTGCCAATAGGAGCAATGAATGAAAGGAGGAGAATAGTTTTCCCCAATAACTTTCACCTCTGGGGTATTGGATGCACATTATCTGCTCTCTTTAGAACATCACAAGTTAGCAATAATTCCCCCCCGCCTCCCCAATTTAAGTGCATCTCTGCATCAACTGCAGATCGAAATACAATATTTGTGGGGAGATATCTTGAGTGACTTATTTCCAAAAATGAAAGTAAGAGTCCTTCAAGGCCATGTAAATCAGGAAAAGAATTGATCAGAGGTTTCTGAGAGCCTGCCCATCGTAAGGTGGATCTCTTTTGCCAATACTTCTTAAGGCCAACTGATGAGAGTTAAACATTGTTGAGCAGAGCTAAAATGTGCTGGGAGGGCGTTTCACTTCTGTTTTCCTTATCTCACTTTACCTTCCTTGACTCTACAAAAAGTTTTCTGACTTTCTAGCAAACATTTTATAAACTTTAAACACTCTCAGATTGTCAATCTTCTCAAATAATAGCAGTAGTTACCTTTGGGGAAGGTGGAAGACCCAGGCTTTTAGGGGGAAGACCCAACAGGATCTTCTCAAGGTGCTTTAATTAGGGTTCTTATTTGTATGGTGACCTAAAGTCCCGATTTGTCTGATGGATCTCAGTTTATACCTGATGTCCTGGTATAGCAATTATATGCACTTCCATTCAGCCTCAAGAGTGTCTTGGTTCAGATAATAAATTATATGGTCACTCAACTTTTTCTTTAATGTTTAGTATTTTTTCATATTAAAACAGGAATGGATTTATTGTTACTTGTGTAATTAAAATTAGTTTTATGGAAGGCTATGACATGATTTCTGCTTCAAGGAGAACCAACTGATTATTATAATATTAAAGCAAGCATTGATATGGTGCTTTTCAACCCACAGAACACTTTAACAAGTCTATTTAAAGGGTTGAATGGGGAGGGGTTCAATATTTTGAGTAGATGAATGAATAGGTAAAGCTGGAGTAATAGGTATGGCAGGCATCAATATATTAGTTACACATAAATTGTCAACATAATCTTATGCTTGTGTACATTTGTTCCTACCTAACCTGATGACTTTATTGTGTGAAATTTCTTTCTTGCCTTTTTCTTGGTGGCCAATGATACTTGAAATTGTGCTGGTCTTTCAAAAATGTAGGCATTCCCCACAACTGCTAATTCATACTTTCCTTAACCTCTAATTCAATCTCTTTATTTCCAGCTTCCATCAAGGTGCTAATTATCACAGGCATTATTGTATAAAGTGAAATAAAACTGGTAAGTGGGTGAACATCACTGGTCTCAAAACAAACTCTTGTGGGGCATTGTTTCCCAGTTTCTCCTATCTGACGTGGAGTCATTGAAATCCTCTTTGTATTTGACCCTCCAGCCTGATCTTCCCTTGTATGTTGTGAAACTCAGCCAGTCTTTCCCCCGTTTATTAGTGGCTGTGTCACACAGAAGAGAACGACGAGCCTAGATAAATCAAGATGGATTGCCTCTCTCTTTTCCTTCCCTCAGGCTTCTCTGTCAAGGAGGAGGGTGGGTGTGGTGGGATTGGCAGTATCTAGATTCACACTGGTGGTTGTTTCAGGACTGATAGCCAATCCGTAGGCCCCTTCTTTGTTGGTACTGCTTGTTAAAATAGGAAAATATTTCTAAACCAGTTGATAAATAACCACTGTTTCAAAGGCTCCCTTTAAGTTGTCCTGTCCCCAGTTTTCCTGACTCTCCCCTCAGGTACCCCTGGATGTCTCCAGACCCAGTAAATAAGGGACAACACCTGTCATAGCAAGGGGCTACTGGGACCTTGCTCTAACCCATTCTGATTAGCTGGTGCCTATGCTATATAGGTTGTTGAATACTACCCTGGGTTGTTTTCCTGTATCTCCTCTTTAAGGTGCTGAAACATGAATTTGGCATAACTTATCACAATTTAAAAAATAGAAATCAAACTAGTAGTCTGGAATTAAGCTTAATTCTTTCCTGAGTTTGTGTGTGTGTGTGTGTGTGTGTGTGTGTGTGTGCACGTACATGCATAGCAATGACCCTGACCCATTTTCTATCTCTCAGGGTGACTACAGTTAACATTACTATTCAACAATTTGGCCAACTGTTCTGTTTTCATAGAAGAGACCCTTTAGAGGTCTTCTCTTTAAACAATATATGGGACTTTCTTCTAGTACCTGACAGATTGTCATCAGTTTTTGGATAACTTTGGTAATGGGGAGATCACTATCCATTTTCCCCTCTGAAGTAATTCACACAGGACCACCTGCCCTCATTTCTCAGAAACGTCTCAATCACAAAGAGCCATATCTGATAGTCAACAATTGGCTTAGTCTCTCTCTACATAAAAATGCTTCTCCGGATCATCTTCTCTTAGCCATTCTCTCCATGTGCATATTCAAGCATGTGTCACAACATTTGAGAAATATCATAAACCTGAAGAGACCACATGGTCCCGAGTCCTGCCTTTTGGATGAGAAATATGTTTTGTACATATTTAGGTAATCAGTCATCAGGTAATCAGTCATTTCTAGCAAAGGAATGAATGAATGAATGGATGGATGGATGAATGAATGAATGAATGAACAAATGAAGGACCCCAGGCAGAAAATTCTTTTTAGCCTTTATAGAAAATTCCACAAGGATAGAAATTTCATGGCTTCTGATTGGCCTATTTCAGTATTTTATCATAGCAAAGATCAAGAGTCTCCCCTTATACCCAAAAGAAATCTCTCTACCTTTAAATTTAAGCTAATTTCTTCTTCTTCAGTGCTCCAGGTGGATGTCCGTCCTGTCTCCATTCCCAGATCATTGTTGGTGTTGACAGGGCAGCGGCAGAAGAAAGAAAGGTCAGACATGTATTATAGGAGTCTGGTGTTATAGAGAACTCTATGTATTACCAAATTTATATCCCCACATAGTAATGGAGAGCATTTTCCTTTATCATTCTAGATATCTGATTATATTAAAAAGTTTAAAAAATGCTATTCATTTTGTTACAGCAAGTGAGGCCAACTCTTTTTGTAAACCAGGTCATATTTCAGCTTTGGATATTCAGAGAGATGAAAAAGGCTGACACTGTAAACAAGTAGGGGAAAGTGTTTTTTTTTCTTTTTCTTCAAATTTTCTAGAAAAGCTATCTGTTACAGTCTATGCTCAAATCTAAAAATTAGAATTATGTATTTTGTCTTTTGAGATTGATCTTCTAACTCTTAATTAGGCCAATTAAGATACCTTCACTGACCTTCCCAGAGTATAACCAGGAAAGCACAGAAAGAAGTTTTATCATGAGACTCCTAGCTCTAGGGCTTTTAGTTCTGGTCATGTGTCAATGGATTCTTTAATGACAAAACCCATGATTTTATTTGACTTTTAGTTTCTATGATTTTTTGTTTGTTTGTTTTGGCCCTGTCGTGCGGCATGTGGGATCTTAGTTCCCTGACCAGGGATCGAACCCATGTCCCCTGCAGTGGAACTGCAGAGTCTTAACCCCTGGACCACCAGAGAAGTCCTACTTTCTATGATTTTGAAAGGATACTAAGTCTGAAAGAGACTTTAGAGATTCAATAGCTTAACCCTCTGTTTTGCAGAAGAGGAAATTGCTGCTAGTGCATTGACCATAAACAAAGGACTGAGCATTGAGGAACAGTATTGATCAGTATTGCACAGCGGTATTGGCCTCTTTGGATATATCTGGATCAGATCTATCTCCTGCCACCCCACAGTCATGGCCTCCATCAGTTAGAAATAACCCTCCCGTACTGTTGGTGGGAATGTAAGTTGATGCAGCCACTGTGGAAAACAGTATGGAGATTCCTCAGAAAACTAAAAACAGAATTACCATATGACCCAGCAATTCCACTACCGGGCATATATCCAGACAAGACTATAATTCAAAAAGATGTGTGCACCCCTATGTTCGTAGCAGCACTATTCACAATAGCTAAGACATGGAAAGAACTTAAATGTCCATCGATGGATGAATGGATAAAGAAGATGTGGTACAAAAAAAAAAAAAAAAAAAAGAAATAATGGCATTTGCAGCAACATGGATAGACCTAGAGATGATCACACTAAGTGAAATAAGTCAGAAAGAGAAAGACAAATACCATATGCTATCACTTATATGTGGAATCTAAAATATGACACAAATGAACCTGTCTATGAAACAGAAACAGAATCAGGGACATAGAGTACAGACTTGTGGTTGCCAAGGTGGAAGGAGGTGGGAGAGGGTTGGATTGTGAGTTTGGGATTAGCAGATGCAAACTATTATATATAGAATGGATAAACAACAAGGTCCTTCTGTATAGCACAGGGAATTTTATTCACTATCCTGTGATAAACCATAATGGAAAAGAATATGAAAAAGAATGTATATATAACTGAGACACTCTGCTGTACAACAGTAATTAACACAACAGTGTAATTCAACTATACTTCAAAAAAAATAAATTAAAAAAAGAAATATGTACAAAGAAGGAATACAATGCATCCGGCGTCCCTGGCTTGGTGGAGGTATCCCCTAGGACCTCTAATCCTTCTAAAATTAATTCTCTGTTCATGCAATAACCTCTTGATCTCTGAGCACACTTTCTTGCTAGGAGGCAGTGCTCTGAGCAAAGAATGGATGTAGATCATTCTCCTGATATAAAATAATAAATAAATCATCATTCTGATTTTTAAATATTTCCTATGAGTTTGATTGTTTTGAGGTCCTGTTTTTTAAAAGCTCTGTGTGGACTTGAGTTTCCTTCATGGATTATTTTTCTTTTTTAAAAAAACCTTACGGGCTTCCCTGGTGGCGCAGTGGTTGAGAATCTGCCTGCCAATGCAGGGGACACGGGTTCGAGCCCTGGTCTGGGAGGATCCCACATGCCGCGGAGCAACTGGGCCCGTGAGCCACAACTACT
Organism: Balaenoptera acutorostrata; assembly: GCF_949987535.1. Lineage (NCBI taxonomy): Eukaryota > Metazoa > Chordata > Mammalia > Artiodactyla > Balaenopteridae > Balaenoptera > Balaenoptera acutorostrata. The sequence continues at coordinate 17,120,767 of NC_080065.1, read as the reverse complement.
GAGCCTGCGCGTCTGGAGCCTGTGCTCCGCAACAAGAGAGGCCGCGACAGTGAGAGGCCCGCGCACCGCAATGAAGAGTGGCCCCCGCTCGCCGCAACTAGAGAAAGCCCTCGCACAGGAACTAAGACCCAACACAGCCAAAAATAAATAAATAAATAAATTTAAAAAAAAAAAAGCACCTTACAAACAACAGAAATGTATTGCTCACAGTCTGGAAGCTGGGAAGTCCAAGATCAAGGCACCAGCATGGTTCTATGCTGGTGAAGGCCCCCGTCCTTATTCATACTCAGCACCTTCTCGCTGTGTGTTCATGTGGTAGAAGGGCCATGGGTTCTTTTTTAACAAACATGTATTGAGGGTCCATTGCCAATTTATTTATTCAACAAGAATTTATTTCATGTCTGCTATTATCAGAACTGCTCTAGGTGATAGAGATATAGTTAAAATAAAAGAAATTCCTACGCTCATGGAGCTTTTGTTCTCATTACAGACACAGGTAGGCAAGATACACCCTCCCCTTGCCTCCCTGAGCTTGGAGCTTAACAGGAAAGAAAATATTTAAATTGATTGCTACACTTAGTATGACTATACATTACAAGGGTACCAGGAGGTATAAGGTATGAAGTGAGCAGAAAACAAAGTGTTGGAACCAAGTCCGGGGTCAAAGGAGGCTCCTCAAGAAAGGTAGACAGAGACACCTAAGCTGATGTCTAAAGGGTGGGTGGGAGTTGAGTGGACTGGAGGCTTGGGAAAGAGATACTTCATCAAAAGGAAAAACATTGGTGAGTTTTAAAGCTGAGGGAAAAAAAACAACATATTGGGATACTGGAAAAAGGTTGGTACAGCTGGAGCAGAGAATGTGTGATGGGAGTTTTGAAATGAGGTTCCATTGTTGAGGGCTTTGCAAACCATTTTAAGGAGACTGTCTTATATTTGAAGGGCACTAGGGAGCCACTGAGGGTTTTAAGACATATTTGCCTTTATTCTAAGGATCACTCTTGCAGCAACATGGCTAAGAGAATGGAAGGAAACAAAACTAGACTAAAGGAGTTACAAGACGATTGACATAATCCAGGTAGGGGAAGGTGGTGATCAGAACCAGAGAGGTGGCAGAGGAGATGGGGTGAAAAGGATGGATTTGAGTAACATTTAAGAAGTAGAATGATTAGGCATGAATGAGAAGAACAATTTAAATGAATGATCACATACGCATGAGAACAATTCAAGGGTGACTTCTAGAGTTGCAGATTCTGGATTCAGTCAGCTACAAATCTAAAGGCCAGACCCTGGACCTGTGTAATTTTCCATCCCTCTGTTTCTCTTCCTTTATTTAAGGGCCTATTGTATATTCAGTTAGTCAGCTAGCCAAGCATCTCTTGCAGGTCTTCATGCCAAGGAGATCCCCCATGTCACAGGTGGGACTGTGTTCCAGTGACACCTATTGTTAATAAAGCCTACATAGTTTTTAATTTTATTGGAATATAGTTGATTTACAATGTTGTGTTAGTTTCAGGTGTACAGCAAAGTGAATCAGTTATAGTTTGTAAGGTGAGCTGACCATCTTCTGAATTCTGTTCAACAGTGAATATTTCTGAACCTAACATCTGAGAATGATTATGTCAGAAGTCTCCATGGCTCTGTCTACATCATGTGACCAATTTATCATTAACTCACTCAACTCTTCTCTTCAAAGAGCAGGCTTGAAATTCTGTTTTCCTTTTCTGAATAAACTGTTGTTGGAGGTTGAATTGCACATCACCCTTTGCTTTCATATTGTGAAAACTCAATACATCTACTCCCCCACTGAGTCAGAAGGGGACAATTGAGATTAATATTTTATTATTTTAAATGCCTCCAAGATACTATCTGATTCATTCTCATAACAATTTTGGGAGGCAGGAAGGAAGCAGGTAAATGTGCATTTCACATAGTTTTTACTTAATGGTAAATTTAGTGCTGTTTGGTCAAAGAAGAAAAATGAAGAAATTATTCATGTGGACTCTAATTTAAGATCATCATTCTTGGTGACAGTTATGACTTGCTTCTGGCAGGAATTTTGTTTGTTGTATTAATACGAGGAATGTTCTACTCATTGTATTTGAAGGTGACACCTCATAGTTGCACATGTGTTTTGAGATATTTTTCTAATGGAAAGGACAGATTTTCATTAAGCCATTGGCACTGTCTCTTGACACAGCAATGACTGACACACATTTCTGATGCCTGACTTGGGATAGGTATTACAACCATCACCACAAGCAGAGAAAAGCAAATTGCCTGCCTGGGGATTTGAACTGTTGCCACTGGCCTCATTAGTACGGTGTGCTAACCAACTAGGGTAGACCCGGGCATGCAATTATAAAGCAGCATGAATCAATCCTGGTCTAGGGTCCTGCAATTTAACCTTTGAATATATCCATTAGCCTTGACACGTCTCCATGGAAGAGTGTGGCCTTTCTCTAGAGGCATATACTGCAGAATATTTTGCAGCTATCTTTCACTGAAATTTATTTTTCAAATTTAATAAAGGTAGAAATATTATTGAATCTTGAAATAAAATTTAGTGTTTCTATAACACTAGGTATTTATTTTTGAATGGTGTTTATGAATATGTCATTCATCTGTGACAATTGCTTTCAATAACTTCTTTTTAATAGTAAAGGCATGCTTGAGCCACATCTGAATTTATGTTTATTCACATGTGGGAGGGAATAACATTTTAGAATTAGATCACAAATGTCAGAAAGCTACTCAAAGTGGGAGCTTCATAGAAAGGTTAGAGAGTGGAAGGAGATCCATGAAGGCATTATTTTTGAAAAGAAAATTCTTTGCAGTCAACATAGTCTTGCAAACTACTTTGAAAATGAAACACTCAATTACATTGTAATATTAATGATTTAAAACCAGTGGAGGTTGTATGGATGAAAAGCTATTCAAGGAAGTGAAGATGTTATGGAAATGGTTGTTATATTCTAAACTGTTAGCTTGCTTGGGCTGACATAACTAAATACTGTGGAATGGGTGGCTTACACAACAGACATATATTTCTCACATTTTTGGAGGCTGGGGAGTCCAAAATCAAGGTTGGACCTGTAGATTCAGTTCCTAGAGAGGACTTCTTCCTAGCTTGCAGATGGCTGGCTTCTTGCTGTGCCTTCACATGGTGGAGAAAGAAAGTGCTCTGGTCTCTTTCTCTTCTTCTTTTTCTTCTTTTTTTTTAAAAAATAAATTTATTCATTTTATTTATTTTTGGCTTCATTGGGTCTTCATTGCTGCATGCAGTCTTTCTCTAGTTGTGGTGCGTGAGCTTCTCATTGCGGTGGCTTCTCTTGTTGCGGAGCACGGACTCTAGGCGCTTGGGCTGAATAGTTGTGGCTTGTGGGCTCTAGAGCACAGGCTCAGTAGTTGTGGCACACGGGCTTAGTTGCTCTGCAGATGTGGGGTCTTCCGGGACCAGGGCTCGAACCTGTGTCCCCTGCATTTGCAGGTGGATTCTTAACCACTGCACCACCAGGGAAGTCCCTCTTTCTCTTCTTATGAGGACACTTATCCCGGCATGGGAGCCCCAACCTTATGACTTTATCTAAACCTAATTACTACCCTAAGGCCCCACCTCCAAATACCATTACACTGGGGGTTAGGGCTTCAACATCTGGGTTTTGAGAGGACGTAAACCTTCAGTCCCTAATATAGCTAAAAGTAGCTTGACTATTTTGACTGGCAAACCATTTCCTCTGTCTCCCTCATGTCCCTGATTCAGTCAGACGTCAGGTCCTGCTGATTCTACCATCCATCCAAATATTTTTCTGATTCAAACCTCACAGCAGAACCACTGTGCTGGTCCAGACCACCCCCCATTTCTAGTGTGGATCACAGCAACAGGTCCCAACTTCTCCTGTCTCCAATTCTGCCTCTCTTTAATCCATTTCCCAAAATTGATAACATTGCAAATGAGATGATGTCACTCTCCTGCTTCAATTTTTTTCAAGGACTCCCATTGCTCTTATGATAAAATTCCCAATCCTTATCACTCCTTACAAGGACGACTTCTTAAGTGGGCGTTGTGTGGGCACTGGGCAGTGTGTGCGTGTGTGTGTGTGTGTGCACAAGTGTTTTGGGAGAGGCAGCCTCACACTAATGGAAGATCACAAATTTATATTTCTTGTTTTATCTCCAAATGAGATTATTTACATAATCATTGATGTTTACATATTTGTGTTGAAGCATTAAAGTGCAAAGATTTAAAATACCTAATTTTTACAACCCCTTTTTGACATTTCTTTATCTTCTTGATACACTGGTAAACTAAGGAAAAACATATTGAATTGGCCTTGATTTCTCTCCACTTAGAGGCTCTGCCCACAAAGAACTGCCTTGCTCAAATTTTATTCCTCCAGGCTTATTTCCGTCTGCCCATTGCCCATCACTGCACATGCTAAGCTCTACCTTCATGAATGTTTTTCGCTTTCTTAACTGCTTAGTGCTCTCTCTCCTACATAGTCCAGGAGAGAATGAAGCATCCCAAAGGCACCGAATACATCCTTGTTCCATAGAAGCTTCATGGGAGCAGGGACGTTGGTCCTTTTGTTCAGTTCATGGGGATATTCCCAAGCACCTGTGACAATTCCTGGCATGTAGGAAGTGCTGTATATATATAAAATGGTTTCTTGCTTTTTTTTAAAAGACTCCTTTTTAAAGAGCAGTTTTAGGTTCAGCAAAATTAAGAGAAAAGTACAGAGATTTCCCGTCTAACCCCCGCCCCATTATCAACACCCTACACCAGAGTGGTACAGTTGTTACTGATGAACCTACATTGACACGTCATAATCTCCCTAAACTCCATAGTTGGTATTAGGGTTCACTTTTGGTACTGTATCTTCTGTAGGTTTGGACAAAAGTATAATGACATGTATCCATCATTATAGTATCAGAAGAGTGTTTTCACTGCCCTAAAAATCCTCAGTACTCAACCTATTTATCCTTCCCCAAACAACCTCCAACCCCACCAGCACTTGGCAACCACTGATCTTTTTACTGTCTCCACAGTTTTGCCTTTTCCAGAATGTTACATAGTTGGAATCATACAGTATGTAGTCTTTTCAAACTGGCTCTTTCACTCAGTAATATGCGTTTAAGTTTCATCCATATCTTTTCATGGCTTGAGAGCTGATTTCTTTTTAGCCCTGAATAATATTCCACTGTCTGGATGTACCACAGTTTATGAATCCATTCACCTGTTGAAAGACATCTTGGTTGCTTCCAGGTTTTGTCAATTATAAAGAAAGCTGCAACAAACATCTGTGTGCAGGTTTTTGTGTGGATATAAGTTTTCAACTCTTTTGAGTAAATACCAATGAACATGATTACCGGATCTTATGGTAAGAGTATATTTGTTTTGCAAGAAACCACAAACTGTCTTCCAAAGTGGCTGTACCATTTTGCATTCCTGCCAGCAAGGCATGAGAGTTCTTGTTGCTCCACATTCTTGCCAGCATTGGGTGTTGTCAGTGTTCTGAATTTTGAACATTCTAATAGATCAATAAATCTAGTAGATCTAATAGGTCAATAAATGTTTATGAATGAATCTCACCTACGTAATAGGAATAGTATGACGACAATGAAGGAGCTGAGAGCTTTGTTAAATGCTATAAATATGCATTGTTCACATCAGGAATCAGAGTACAGATGTTATCTTATTGTCATCCTGTTGTAAACATGGACACATCAAGGAAGAGCCCATCATGTCTTTGTTCTACCCCTATGGCTCATCAGTGTTTTATCTTCAGAGAGCAGGAATTCATGCTTGTCAGTCACCAATTCTTTTTTTAACAAATTTCTTTTTCCTTTGTAATGAATTCACAGTAACTTGCTTCAGTGGGAAGGAAATAATTGATGAAAATTATTTTAAAAAATGGATTGTCTTTAACTCTGCCTAATGAAAACTTAGCTGTCTTTTTGCCTAGCTAACAAAAGGCTGAAATAATCCAAAAGACTGCTAACTCTAATTAGCTAAGGATGCCAGTACAGCTTCATGTTGAAATTTTTCTACCATAGCCCTGAGTTCATAAATATGAAAAGCAGAAAGGCTAACCACATGGTTTTTAATGCTTCAAATAATTCAAGTAATAGTTAAATGTTTAAAATGTTTTCTGAGGTTCAATTTTCTAAGATCTATGTCTATGCTCTATAAAATTAGGAAATAAATCTGAATGGTTTTCTCTAAAAGAGCATAAAATAGGCTTTAAAGGAAGGTTGACCAAATTCTTAGATGTTAAGATCCTTTTATTATTGGATAAATGCTTAATGGGAATAGCAATTTATAATAGCTACTAATAATTGCATCTCTGTTTTAAATTTAGTGTTACTTTTACATATATAAATATAACTTAATCCTCACACTACTTCTGTAAGCCAAGTATAATTATTCCAGTTTTGTAGAAAAGGAGACTAAGCATCAGAATGGTTAAGTGGTTTTCCAGAAGGCACACAGGACGAGGCAGTTGTGGAGTACAATATATCCCTTGCCTAGTTCAGCCCCTTCCTCTGAGTGTGTCTTGGACTCCAGTTAATGACTCTCCAAAGAGCTGTCTAAATTCTTGTTAAATATTATTTTGCTGTATCTGATATTCCTGGAAATAAGTGGGCGGTCAGGGAAGAGTTCTTAAAGAGTGGTTTGTACTCAACTACTTCCATTTTCTGTTTCCACTTCTCAGCTTCCACTCAACATTCTCACTAGTCTTATGATTGATCTCCACATCAGCAAATTTGATGGTGTCTGTTTTTCTCTCTAGTGTTTGAAATTGCTGACTCATCTTCTTTTGAAATTGCTAACTCATCTTCTTCTATATATATCCCTTCTTTCCCTTCTCACTGGCACAGTCCAACCACACTTCTGGTAGTTTCAGAGCTTGTTCAGTGGTTCCACAGGCATTTCCAACTCTACATGTCTGAAACCAAACTCATTTTTCTGCTCTAACATTTTCCTTCCTGTGTTACTGAACTTAATGCTACCATCATACTGGTTGCCTGTGATGGTTAATTTTATATGTCATTTTGGCTATACTATTGTGTGCAGCTGTTTGGTCAGACACTAGTCATGATGTTGCTGGAAGGTATTTCAGCAACATCATGAAACACCTTTAAGTAAAGCAGAGCATCCTTTATAACGCAGGTGGGCCTCATCCAATCAGTTGAAGATCTTAAGAGTAAAAACTGATGTTTCCCAGAGAAGAAGGAATTCTGACAGAGACCAACAGAAGGTAAGACTTCTTACCACAGCTGCCTTCCAGATTTCTACCTGTGAGGTCTGGTGGAAGGGAAAGTGGTAAGAGTCCTTTCCTCTCTCTCTAAATTTAGATTAGCAGGAGAAAATATTTGTGGAGCTAGTTTCTGGCAATATAGCAACTCTGGTGTTTGTAAATAAGTACTCTCCATTTTTATGGATTCTTTCCTCCCAGAGATGTTTGTCTTTGTCTATTGTGTCATTTGTCATAAGGAGGAAGAACCATAGGGCAGAATGCCAGGCATAGGGCCTATAAGCTTGCTCTTTGAGCCAGCTGGTGAGCTAATGGTTCTCCCCAGACCAACATCTATATAGACAACCTTTGCCATGGGTCCTATATGTAAAAAACCAGATGGGGTTTTCATTCCATCTTGCTCTATGTCCTGAGAGCTTGGTTTTGTGTCTATTGAGAATATTTGCACTAGCCTCTGCCATCTGGAAGGTACATTTACCAGGTGAATCTGGTGGCCAAATAGACTGGAATTCCGAGACACAAAGTCACAAGCAAAACACTCTCTTTGTCTGGCCGTGCCAGCTCTCAGGAGACTTTGTCAAAAGGTGTTCCAGTCCATAAGGGACCTTTGTTGTCTCAACCTTTGTTGCCTTGTTAGTGTTGGAAAAGTCCCATTCCTGGAGTGCCTACCTGGTGTCACAGATTAGCGGGTCTGTCACTAGAGGCATCCAATGTTTTCACAGGAAACTGGAGACACCATTTTCACTGCACCATTCTTACCACCTGCAGCAATGAAAGGTACCTTATTAGACTAACTCTGGGAATAAACTTTCCAGATCTCATGACAGCTACATATTCTCTTGTGAGATGCCTCTTGTGTCTTTAGCTAAGCCATAAAATAGCCTTATTGGTTTGAGTAACTATTTGATTCGATTTTTTTTGTTTGTTTGTTTTTTTGCCACACAGCTTGTGGGATCTTAGTTCCCCCACCAGGAACTGAACCCATGCCCTCAGCAGTGATAGCGCAGAGTCCTAACAACTGGACTTCCAGGGAATTCCCTGAGTCACTGTCTGAGATTAATATGAGATCCTACTTGTCGATAACCAGATGACGGATCCTTTAAATTGGCTATATTTGAATGGAAATTTTTGAGAGCTCTCATAATTAATAAACAGCTGTCATATTGGTACTAATGAGAGAATCAAATTGAAAGGAAAAGAAAAGTAATAGTGGCTAGCCTTAGGGAACCCTTATTCAGGTGAAAGAACAGAAATTAGACTTAAAACAAAGATCCAACGTAAATTCCTCTTCTTAAAAAAAAAAAAGAAAAATTGCCCCATCTCCTCAGCAATTCCCCAGACCCTCCTACAAATAATCAGGAAATTGATCAGCTGGAAGCCAGTATTTAAGGACTAATAAAAGCAACTGCCTTTGTCTTGCTAATCTCTACAAAATCAGAACTACACCTCTAAAAACAAGTCAATGCCCACTTACTTTACCAATCCCCAAATGACACCTATTCCTCTCAGATGCTTGTAGATATAAAAAATCAGGATATTGGAGCAAATGTATTCTGTACTTAAAAAGAAAAAAATTTAAATAATCATCAACCTAAGACTTATGATAGTAGACAAATATACTCCAAAACCCCTAGGAAAAAAATTTTCTTTGTCCCTTAAAGTTATGAATTTTATCATACCTTTGAAAGATAAACACAGCCCACAATCACCTGAGGCTGGGCCTGGATTAACTCAATCACTAGAATCTGAAACTAAAAACAGAGGGAAAGAGGGCTTTTAAAACACAAACTGCTAGAAGAAGTCTCTTGCCCAAACTCTAAATTGCAGTCTCCTTAAAAATTGCTTGTCAAGGGCAAATACAGATCTTAAAAGTGTTCTTCACAAATAATAAAAACTTAAGCCATTGGAGTGAGTAAATGATTTATTCCAACAGTTATTTATAAACTGGTGAGTTTTCTCTTGTACCTGATTCATGATTAAAGTTTTAAAATGAAAATTATGAGATTTCTGGTTGTGTCTATCTATATGTGTACATTATAGATATGGTATTTTTTACCTTCAAATGGTATTGCCAAAAGTAATTTGTAAAAGAGCTCTATTTAATTGGCTTATACACTTACACACAAAAAAATCTCAAAACTATAATAAAAATACACCCAAATGTATTTCAAGTTCATGTGATCTAGGATAATCTTTGGTAAATAAAAGCTCATTTAAAGCTTGTTGGTTTAATTAATACAGGTATGTCTTCAGAGTTATTAGCATTAAATATAATGCAGATAAACAAATTTTGTTCTACCTCTGTTTACTACTCAGATAGGCTCACGTTGTCTCTGTTGCAAAGTTTGTCAGCAAAAAACAAACAAAACCCACAAAATTTAAGACAATGACTAACTACTTTAATGTCTCATGAAATTATCATGAGTAGTCTGATTGTTAAGAACAAATGTATTAAATCGATGTAAGTAAGAGTTTTTAGGTGAACTTGCAAACGATAATTGTTTTATGATATGTCTACTTAACTAGTTTCCTAAATCTCTTAGGTAATTTACACCCTTAGAGTTTTGCTAAATTAAATTAAATAATAGGAATTCATTGAATGTCTAGATCATTTCCAAATGATATAAAATACCGAAACATTAAGTGCTAAACAGCTCTAAGTTTACCTACTTTTTGACCTTTTGTTACAGAGAGAATAAATATTTTTGGGTCTATTAGTAAATATGTATATCTTGTGCATTATTGAAAGAATGTGCTATGAAGTAGCGTATGTTTCTAGAAATTATGAAATGTATTTATAAATTTGCCAACACACAAAACACTAACACAGTTTGCAATTTTCTTTATTTTTTCCCCAAAATTAAGGTTTCAAAGGATTAAGAAATCTAATTAATACGTGTGGTTAAAGCTACTAGAAATAATACGAAATGTAAGATATGAAAAAAGGTTTGAAAAAAATGCATAAGGAATGGAGATTTTTGTTAAGGAAAAAGAAAGTGATTTTGTCCTAAAGCTCTTTATTTCTAAATGGGAAAGAGAACAAGGGACAAACTAAAATAGACACAGAGAGTTGTAGAAAATTTGTAAAAAAGGAAATATTTGCAAAGGAATTTCATTGGAATAAATTTAATTATGTAAATGAGTTTTAATATCAAAACTAAGCTGGAACAAAATTAAAATTTGTTTTTTCTTTCCATTAAAAGGGCAAAGTTTTTAATTTAAAAAATTATTTATTTTTAATGAGTGCAATTAATTTTATTTATTTGTTCTTTATTTGTTATGCTTTTTTTTTTACTGAAGTATAGTTGATTTATATTTTATTAGTTTCAGGTATACAATATAGTGATTCAAAATACTTGTAAGTTGTACTCCATTTAAAGTTATTATAAAATATTGGCTATATTCCCTGTGCTGTATGTCCTTCTAGGCTATTTATCTTATACGTATTATTTTTGTACCTTTTAATCTCTTACATCTATCTTGCCCCTCTGCCCTTCCCTCTCCCTACTAGTAACCACTAGTTTGTTCTCCATATCTGTGAGTCTGTTTCTGTTCTGTTATATTCATTTGTTTTATTTTTTAGATTCCACATATAAGTGATAACAGACAGTATCTGTCTTTCTCTATTTGACTTATTTGACTAAGCATAACACCCTCCAGGCCCATCCACGGCACGATTGTTGTTGCACACGTTACAATTTCATTCTTTTTTATGGCTGAGCAGTATTCCAGTGTGTGTGTGTGTGTGTGTGTGTGTGTGTATATATATATATATATATATATCTATCTCACACCTTCTTTATCCATTCATCTGTTGATGAACACTTAGGTATGCTCTTAATGAGAAATTGTAAATAAAGATTTTTTTTTACCTTTAATGTAATCTGTCTAGAAAAACAAAGATTCTATATTTTGTTTTCATCAGGTATTTAATTACATAGAAGAAAAAAAAAACCTTGAGTCTTTTCAATATTAAAAGAGGTAAGGCTTTTAACAACTGTTTAATTTTCTGTATTTGCCTGCGAAGTCTTTGATTAAATGGATACCTAAGTATTGGTTCACAATGATGTATGATCCTATTTGACCATGTGTTTTAAAACCATTTTGATATTTTTGACAAACTTACCCAAAATCAAATTCTAAATGAAATCTTATTGACCTAGAAATAATGTCAAAGTTTTTCAGAGGGCCCCTGGAGTACCTCAAAAGATTTGTTTTCTCTCCTTATAAAAGAGAGCTATTTAATGAATTAAACTTATTTGGTATATTAAATTACATGTGAAGCATTGTCAAATTATGATAAACCTTCTCAGGTTATATTGTATGAGTAAATGTTATTTATTTATTTATTTTTTGGCTGTGTTGGGTCTTCGGTTCGTGCGAGGGCTTTCTCTAGTTACGGCAAGTGGGGGCCACTCTTCATCGCGGTGCGGGGACCGCTCTTCATCGCGGTGCGCGGGCCTTTCACTATTGCGGCCCCTCCCGTTGCGGGGCACAGGCTCCAGACGCGCAGGCTCAGTAGTTGTGGCTCACGGGCCCAGCTGCTCCGTGGCATGTGGGATCTTCCCAGACCAGGGCTCGAACCCGTGTCCCCTGCATTAGCAGGCAGATTGTCAACCACTGAGCCACCAGGGAAGCCCCTGAGTAAATGTTATTAATATAAGTATTCTAGAAATTATATGAAATTCCTAAAATTTGGATGTGTCTTAAGTGTTAGTCATAATTCTAGTTATTATCTTAAAATGTGTCACAGAAATAACCAAATTTTCTTGTCAAATCCATTATAATGAATCAGATCTTTAATGTACATTTTAAGTCTTTTATCATTTACAGACTGTTGTTATTTTACTCAGATGCTTTTACAAAAGCTTCCTGCAAATGTGTTTTATCTTCAGAGAAATTTATGGAAAGGAATCTGACAAGTACTCTAGAATACAAATTTCTGATAACTTTCAAATCATACCACTGAACTGGGTAAGAGTTTACAGATCTGTAATTAAAAGAAAACTGATGGCTTCATAAAACTTCTAACAAAAGATCAAGCAGAACAAGAATTAATTATATGGGGCTAAATGAACTGAGGAAGATGATTAATTAATTTTTTGAAAGACAGTACTGATTTTTTAAAAATGTTTTGTTTCTCCAGATTTAAGGAAAAATTTTCCTCTTTTCCCTTAAGCTAAGTATACCTTAGAGCAATTTGGTAAGTTATAGCTTTGTAACCAAAATTGAAACATTTTTCTTTTTCTCCCTACCTGATCCCTTCAGAATTCAGAAACTATCAATGAGTGTTCTTATTTTCTTGGTAATAGAGTTATTTTCATAAGTTCAGTAAGAATCTATTCTCCTTATAAAGGACACAAATGGAAACACTGATTTTATTAACAAAGCTTTGACTGCAATGTCATATTTGAGAGAGACATACATAGACTCAGATATGACCAGACAGCTTTAAGGAACTAAAAATGTTCCTGTACAGAGTTGACTGTACAGAGCCAATAAAGTCCCTTGGAAAAACAGTCTGGTACCTTGCTTACAGGGTCCCTAGAAGCCTTACCAGGTGAGTAAGGAGGTCACTTCCTGGCAGCCACAGGGACCTCAGGATATTTTAGAGACCCCAAGAAGAAAGGAATTCACCCAAATCTATAGGTATTGCAGGCAAAGTGTGATGGCAAATATTTGGCTTGGCTTCTTAGCCTCAAGAAGCTATTAAAATCTCAATCTGGAGATTCCTTATGACAAGTTTCAGCAAAACAGATTAAAAAAAGCCTATATGATCAAGCACTATTCTTGTTAAATCTATGTAAATAATCAGGCCAAGTTTATTGAAACTAGACTTATTTTGCCAACAAATTATTCTTAATTTGGCTATCTTTGGTAGAAATGAGGGTGATTTTAGATAGAAAAATTATGTTTCAGTAGAAACTATAATAAATAATAGTTATTATATTAGGTATTCGATTTTAATATTATTAATTTTCCTTGAGGTTTAGTTATTTACCTAAAAACTAACCTGGATCATGAATTTTTCTAGTTTCCTCCAATCTCTGGCCACAACTCTCCAAACTAATATTTTCAATTTTCTCCTACCCTTTTAACCTGGAATCATTGAGAACTAAAACTGCCCTTTTTCCTGAAGCCCTGCAAACTGAAGCTGGACAACTTGACATAAACTTCAGAGAAATTGCCACAGCAGTTCATATTTAAACGAGCTTCATGCCTGTCGCTGTTTGAGCCACTCAGGAAGTTTTCCTGAACATCTGATGACATCATCAGAAACATATCAAACTGCAAAAGATGCTTCACCTCTGACATCTAGAAATCTTGACTGACTGCCCTTGGGCTCAGAAACTGGTTTATAATCTGCTCCAATCATTAACCTTTGTTTTCCCTTATGTTTCCATAGACACGCCTCTTATTAAATACCTGATTGCTTGCATAAGGTAGGCCTTACTTTGGGAGCTGACCCGCATCACCACCTCCTGAAATGAGTTTAAATGAACTGACCTATTGTCAAGACTGGTTCAGTGAAATGAAACCATCTGCCAGCTCAACTTTTAATATGCAAAAACTTGCAAGGAAGTTTCAGAGGAGGTAACTGCTGGGGGCCATGTCAGGCTGTCCCCAGATATGCCTCAATGACATATTGATTATTCTGAATTAAAGTTACTTAAGAAAGGACCAAGGCAAGAGGGACACTCTGACCCTCCTCTCTGTCTCTCTGAAAGCAGGAACGAAATCTCCTACGTGAAAGGTGCACTCCCTGCATCTGGAGGTAGAAGGACACCCTTATAGCCAGAGATGGGGAACTCGAGGCCAAGAAGGCTATACAAACAAACCCTGTCACTTCTCTATCTACTACTCCATGCCCAAACTATTTAGATTCTTCACTACTTAAGCACCCAAAGCCTAAGTTTCTTTGTCCTGTCAATTCCTCATATATTTATTGCTTCTTTGTCTGAAAAGTATAAAAGCTGCCTGCTTTGGCTGCTTTGTAGGTCCCATTTCTATGACACCTCTGTGCCCACAAATTGAAATGTGTTTCTTTTTCTTCTCTCAATCTGTCTTGGGTCAATTTTATTGTTAGTCCAGCCACAAGAACTCAAGAGGCGTAGAGGGAGAAATTTCTCCCTCCGTGGCAGTGCTTACAGGAGAAAGCCTCCAAAAAATCCCAATAGTATGAGAATCAGGAAGCTTCCAAGTTGGCGAGCACATCCACGTACTGGGAAGGTGACACACCTGACCTCCACCAGGACAGAAGCTCCTTTGCTGGGGACCCTCCTAGAATGTGTCCCGTGTGTCTCTTCATCTGGCTGCTCATTTTGTATCGTTTATCATATCCTTTAATAAACTAGTATATGTAAGTATGTGTTTCCCTGAGTTCTGGGAGCTGTTCTAGCAAATAACCTAATCCAAGGGGGTGGAGGTCATGGGAACCTATGATTTTTAGCCAACTCAGACAGAAGTTGTAGGTAACCTGGGGAGCTACTGCTTGTGATTGGTATCTGAATTGGGGGATGGTCACGTGTGACTGGGCCCTTAACCTATGGGATTTGATGCTACCTCTAGGTAAATACTGTCAGAATTGAGTTAAATTGTAGGACACCCAGCTGATGTCACAGAACTGTTTGATGGGGGAAAAATCCCCACACATATGGTGCCCAGAAGTATCAGAAGTGAAGTGTTCTGTATGGGTAGTAAAAGAGAAACCCAGGAGGGAGGCCTAGGTTTTTCCTGATTCATGGGGAAGACTACTGAGTTTTTTCCCATAATACAAGACGTATATATGTATTAAGAGACAGTCTATAGTACTGTTTTATGCTTTTAAAATTATATGAGTAGCTACACATCCAAACCTTTGTAACGTATTTGAAACTCAACCTTGATGATGGACATAGAACTATGTGATTCTTTTTACCATTTTCCAGATTCTTCAGTCTAATGTGGGCCAGGGAATATCTCCAGGTGGCTGAAATATAGATTCCACAAAATCATATCTGTCTTGTTCACTACTGTATCCTCAGTCCAGAGCCTTTCCATCACAGATACTCAGTTAGTGTCTGCTGGAAGGACTGAAGAGATTGCCAGGACTAAAGGTATCTTCCAGACCAGCTCCAGGGCACTTTCCCATACCTGGTTCTATCAGCACCAAGAGAACTATTGATCCCCAGAACTGTGACACTAGCTCCTGGGTCAGAATATTCTAATGCATGAAATCTCATCATTCTGGAAGTTTTCCTAAAAATTGGTTTTTGAATTTATGTTAAGAGAGCGGAACTGGTAATCAAGATTAAAAGTAGCTGTTGGATACACACACTTCCTTACTGTCATAAAAGAACATTATTAGTATTTGAGAACAGCAAGTCTCCATATATTGCTGCTATTAAAACTTCAGCACAAAGCTCTTTCAGGATGTTTTAATGATCAGGGAATGACTTAATGAATGTTGAGCTGCAGGCTATTAACCCTAACTCTGACCTCTATTAGCCATGAATTAAGGCAGAGATGCAGACTGCTAGGAAGGGATCAGAGTAAATATGGAGAGTAATTAAGCTTTGTGGGCCCCGAGATTTTTGCATTTCCCATTGTAGTAACCTGTGTGATTGCCAAAGAGAGTTGATCACTCTGAACCTTAAAAACAAAAAGATTTTTTATTCTTTGATTCTGGATTTTTAAGCAGATTAAATGGTGTGCATTCTTCTTTCTCTGAAGACAGTAGGTGGGAAAAGAAAGAGCCTTCAGTAGAAGTAAAATTGATGGCAGAGAAAGTAACCACCAAGTTTTGGACCATATAATACAATTGTCTGGGGAAATGGCTTAGTATACATATTTTCACCCAAATAGATGTCTATAATTGGCCAAGTGCAAACACAGAGGTTTTGAAGCACATTTCTTCTAATCAACAGGATATCAGATTAGGTAGTGTATTGTTCAACTCTAATACATCAAATGCAATGTTTTTTGAATATTTATGAATCATCAGGAATTTTATTGGTCAACATATTTACCTTGCAAGATTTTCCATTTGTTTTTAATTTGTATCTTTTGAACAAAAGAAAAACCATATCTAAAGGTTATGATTTAAAGGCAAATTTTCCTGTTTTATGAACCAAATTGTGTCAAAATATATTTACTTTTTTAAAATTGGATTTTTTAGTATAGGGCTTTAAAATTCTGGAGACTTGTAATCCTATTTATCATTAGAAAGAGAGAAAGGAAAGAAGGAAGAAAGGAAGGCAGGAAGGAATGAAGGTAGGAAGGAAGAAAGGAAGGAAGGGAAGAAATAGTTCTTTTTATAAAATTAAATTCTTTTAAAGGGCAACATAGAGCTATGGTGGGTACTCTAGGTCTCTGAACTACCGATGTGAAAACTTATGTGAGGGGTTGTTTATTAGTGATCATAGGAGTCCCTAACTAAGAAAAGGAGGGCTTGCAAACTGTTGGACAGTGCACAGGATTTATGACAATACTTAACTCTTGGACTTAAGTTCCAATGTGCATCCCTTATAAAGCTGAACCATAAGGGATCACAAGAGAGGCACAGTTCTTTGATAGAAATGTGTGGGGAATCCACCTCCTCTCTACTCCTACCAGGAAGTTGAAGGATTTGCCCCCAAATTTGTATCATCTGAAAATGGTTTTTGAAGAAGCAAACGTGAAAAGGAATTGAATATTATGTATCTGTATTGTATGTATATGTGTATATGCACGGGCGTGCACACACACACACACACACACACAAATATTTTAAAACATGGGATGGAGGCTGAGTTAATAATGGTAATTCCAACCTTTCCAAAGACTGAAGATGTTTATTTTTCTTGAAAAAGTTGGACCACTCTTCTATGTTCAGCCCCATTAAATCAGGCAGGATAGTGGCCCCTGAAGATGTACACATTCTTATCTCTGGAGCCTATGGATATGTTACCTTATAGGGAAGAAGGGATTTTTCAGATGAAATTAAGGTAAGAGTCTTATGGCAGGTTATCCTGATTGATTATCAGGGTGGGCTGTGTAATCACAAGGTTCTTAAAAGATGGAAGGAGGCAGAAGAGAAAGAGGAGAAGTGACAACAGAAGCAGGGACCAGAGTGCATAGATTGAAGAATCTGTGCTGATGGCTTTGAAGATGTAGGAACGTGCCATAAGCCAAGGAATGTAGGCAGCGACTAGAAACTAGAAAAGGTATGGATTCTTCCTTAGACCCTCCAGAAAGAACAGAGTCCTGCCAATCCCTTTATATTAACCCAGTAAGATCCTCCAGAACTATACGATAATAAATTCGTATTGTTTGAAGCCACTGAGTTTGTGATAATTTGTTACAGCAGCAGCAGGAAACTAATACACCAAAGCATTTTATTTCCAGGTGAGCATCTCTAATGCTTCATCGCCCTGCGGCATTGACCATGGAGATCGTGTATTCCAGATGCTGCAGCTACAGGATGGGTCTCTGTAAGCCTAACTCTCGGAGTCTCCACGTGGAACACAGTTATCACTCAGACGGGCAGCAGGCCCCAGTCCAGTGAGAATAAACCTCTGTTCTGATAAGACCCTGAGATTTTAGGATTGTTTGGTTCCACAGGCTAACCTAGTCTCTCTCCATGAGCACCCAGGCTCTGCCTGGTTCACTCGGGTCTTCACAAATGAGGTTGTATCAGCGATGTGCTGATAAATGGTAACAACCAGCTCTCAGTAACAAGAAAAACACACACCCTGATTTGTAGAGTTGCTGATTTCTGTGGTATGAATATTCCCACCAGGGCTGATTTTAGGCTACTAATATGACGTCACTGACCACAGAGCCACAAAGCGATGTGCACAGTCAGCTCTGAGAGCCTGTGTGAGTCACTCCTCTGGGCGACACCTTGACTGGATCTAAAAGATGGGCCAGATTTTGCCACTTTTCTAACTTTGACAGCAGTATCTCTCTCGAGGGAGCCTGAGAAAGGACACAGCCTGTCTGAGATAACAGTAAGTTGGAAAAGTTGTATTTGGTAATATTTTGTATTAAGACTTTCAAACCAAGAATTAGAAGGTTGCAACTGTCCATGGTAAAATAAATGGTAACACTTAAATTTTAAGATTCACTTAATATACCCACTCAAGGCAAATCATTTGACAAGTTATGCTGTGAGTTTTGGTTTTAAATAAGACTGTATGTCTTATTTTTGTGATAGAGCAAGTTACTGCCATATTCTAATAAATAAAAATAAAACCAGAACATTTTGGATTTTTTTGTACAAAGACTAAATTAAATAAACTTTCTTACATTTGTTTTATAAGTCAAATACATTATTATTACCTATGCAAATATTTAAGAGTATATAAATGTCAACCTGGGAGTACGGCTAAGTTAAATTATAATGTAAATAACTCATTTTTAAAAAATGTTTCCTGTCATAGCCAAACAATATCACAAATTATATGTCCCTATAAAAATCATCTACTTAAATTATCTGGGAAAATGTTTCAAGTGTCATTTTTTAAGAAGATTCTTAATATCAAGGAAAAGGATTTTTCTTTAAAGTTAATTTAATGTATTTTTCTAAAGTTCCTAATGAAATCTTGGAACTTTCAATCAATTCAATACTTAAGAAGTTAATATTCTATATTAAAGTTTTTTAAGGAATTAAAAGACACCAAATAACTGCCAGTGATAAAAGATAATTAAGTACCATAAGATAATTATGACTGATGTATTATTAAGTATATTCATTTTAAAAATAAAAACTCGTGCTCAACAGAGGAGGGGAAAAGACAGAAGCTTAGGATAAAGGAGGAAAAAAGGGGTAAAGTTGTTCTGCAATAAAGCACAGAAAAGGAAACCCTGGCTCCTTCACCAGAATGAGGGCGCCAAGGGGCAGGCCTCCCCTCTGATCACTGTGGAGCCCAGCATCAGCCTGTTCCAGAACCCTGACCTCATCTCTGCAATAAGCGGGTCCTGTCAACAGGACTCACAAGAAGACCTGATTCCTGTCTGTTGTCAGCACCAGGAAAGGAAAAGTTCTTTGCCTTCTGTGTGTTCTGCCCAAGTAGTAAAACTTGTTGCCCTCACTCTTGTGTGTGGGCTACTTCTCCAAAATTTGTTAACATTTATATCAATGGTAGAAAATTGTAGAAATGATTCTCATTGGTGTAGCGATCATTAAGTAGCTATTCTGGCTGAAAGCTTGGCCAAGACTGTGGTAATCCTCTTTCTTAAACTGCACCTTTGCTCTTGTCTCTTTCAATTGGTCCGTCTCCTCTGAAGATCTTTCAGATGCCGCCCTTCTTCACAATCAATTCTTCATGATTTGTAGGTGTGTGTGTGAGCATGCATGTTCACACGTGTGCACACAGACGTATAAAATGTATGCACACATGCACACTCAGGCACACCCATACATACACACATACACACACATATACAGACCCACAAGTGTGCATATACACACCCATGTACACCCACACACAGACACACAAGTTTGTGGAGACACACAGGAAATGCATCAAATCACTGAATTATTTGGGGGCTCTCCAGACAGCTACTTGGCAATACTCTCCCCTTACTCTTGTGCTTATGGCTTGGCACACACAAATAAGGGGGTGGGTGGGTGATGGAAATAACACCATGATTTGAATGCTCTAGCTTTCAGTGTGGCTCGAACTACCACCAAAGTTATCCTCTACATGGGGTGCAGATTTGAGCAAAGCTGTGACAACAGAGAGAGAAGATTATCCTTCCCATTGGGGGCCTGAATATTCTGAGTATTCAGGTTGATTTTATTTATATGGAAGGAATGCTGTCCATAAGAATATATTCTAGTGATAGTATATCTATTCTTAGGATGACAGAAGTGTACACATGTGCAAAGGTGGCATGACTCATTGATTTCAAAGATAAGATCAGGGTTTTGCAATAGAGTGATCCAGCAGCTACCTAATGATTCAGACAGGGAGGAAAGCCCAGTGAGTTCCTCACTCTAACACTAACTTAAGAGTTCAAAAATACTTTATTTCCAAATTTGGATTATTCTGTCTATTAGAGCAGTAAGGACACTTATTCCACAGATCACATTGTAGAAGAAATGGTGAAGCCCCTATAGACTCAAAAATGCTTTCAATGTTCACATCATCTAGAATCAACAGGGTAGCGAAACATTACAAAGAAACTTCAAACCATAAAGTAGCCAAGGTTTGGGCAGAAAATGGGCCAAAATGGCCGGGTGCTCTACCCACTTCTCACAAAATCTATAGCAAATGGAAAAGTGGGATGGGTTCCTTGAAAGCAGAGCCTGAGTCTACGACCCCTAGTGTCCAGATAGTTTACTTGGGAATGTGATTCCAGGGAGCAGGAATGCAGGATGTAAGGAATGAAACAGAGAAGAAAGCAAAGCCTACAGAGATGCGTTATCGAGTTGGCCAATCCTCTGGGCAGCCAGCGCTCTATTCTGCTGGAACTTCTGATGCGCCTCATGAAAAATGCCTCAGAACTGACTACGTGAGGGACAAAAGTAGGAAGAGTTTTTCCATTGACTCCACTCTACCATTTATTAAGGGTAGCTTTGTACCCCTCGTACTTTTTAAGTATTACGTGTGAAAATGTCAAATGTGTTCTCATGGACATTCCATGCTGCAGAGACAGAGAAGCCCGTGGCAGAAATCAAGAGATGCACACACAGGTTCAAGCAAGGTGGCTATCAGACTGACCTTGCATGAAGTTGGCAGAAACATGCACAGAACTGGCAGCCAGAGTAGAGGCTGGAATAAGATAGTGCCAAGTGGATAGTGAACAAGTACCTGATACAGGCTATATTAGTAAGTTTTCAGTAGGTGTGCTACAGTAACAAATAGCCCCCAAATCACTTAAAAGAACAATAGCTTTTTCCTTGGGCTTCTAGACTGAAGGAACAGCCTCTACTTAGACATTCCATTCTCGTGGCAGAGGGAAGAGAGCAAGAGTGGAATCATACGATGACATTTAAGATGCTTTCTCTGATGTGATACGTATCACTTCTATCGATGTAGCACTGGCCAAAGCAAGCCATGTGACCAAGTAGCACAGGGCAGAGGACTAACCCCCACAGGGAAGCACTAAAAGTCACATAGCAACAGGCAGGATTGTATTAGCCTCTTTCAGGGAGAGCAGAGAATAAGCAGCAGCAATAAGTAATCTAAAACTGGGTATCTCCCCATAAGAAATGTTTACAGGAAGGCCTATGCGATATCTTATTACTCCCCAGTGGTCAACTAGATTATTAATGTAACTAATGTAATTATTGCAAAGCACTGAAAATATGTGATGAAGTATTTCATTCACAGGTACAAGAAGCCTCACTCACTGAACTTGGCATAAAAGATAAAGCAAGAGTCTGAATTCACAACAAGGTTCATCAAAGACATCACTTATCAATAACTACTAATGTTGCTGTCATGAGCAAGTTCTCCCAGTCTCATCCACCTCTGTCACTATAAGAAGACATTGGCCACAACTTTTCAAAATATATATTATTGCTCATTTCTCTTTTTCTTTTAGACACGGGACTGAAAATAGAAGCGTCTGACTGAGCTCCGGAAAGGTGGTGAATGTCCACAGGACTTCTTGGGAGCTTTGAGATGATTTGCTTCCAAATCTTAGACCTTCTATTTTAACCACAGCTGGTGCATAAGTAAAATCCAACCCAAGTTTCAATTGGCCAACCACTGTTCAAATCTCCTGCCAATGGTTTCTGTCGTATATACTGAAGATGCTCAAGGAAATCTCAAAGGGAACTGCCTTCTATGTGGAGAAGAGATTTTCATGTTTAATCTGCATGCTGTCTTAGTCCAGTTGGGCTGCTATAACAAAATACCACAGACTGAGTAGCTTATAAACAACAGAAATTTATTCTCACAGTTTTGGAGGCTGGAAGTTCAAGTTCAAGGTGCTACCAAGGTCACGTTCTGATGAGAGTCCTCTTCCTGGTTCACAGTGGGCACCTTCTCAACTGTGTCCTCACATGGTGGAAGGGGTTGGGATCTCTTTGGATCCTCTTTTATAAGAGCACTAATTCTATTCATGAGGGCTCCACCCTCATGACTGAATCAATTTTCACAGGCCCACCTCCTAATATCATCAACTTGGTGGGGGTTAGGAGTTCAACACATGAATTTTGGGGAGATACAGCCATTCAAACCATTGCACATGCTTATTTTCCATGAAGTTGAAAATTTCTGACCACCTGGTGGCTTTGGCTATCTCCCAACTGGATCAAGAGGGCACACACTTTCAAGGTAGATAAAGTATTATTTTTCCAGCTTTACTGATGTATAATTAGTTCACAAACACACACACGCAATTAATGTAGACAATTTGCTGAGTTTGGGCATGTGTATACACTTGTGTTGCCATCACTACAATCTGGGAAATAAACATATTCATCATCTCTGAAGGGCAGATTCAGTTTCAATCATCTCTTTTCTGCCCAAAACTGTTGTAACCATTTTCTCATTAAAAAGTGAGAGCTGAGAGCTTCAGTTCTTCTGACTAGTTATCTTACTATCAAAAATATACTGGGACAGCTGAGCTGCAGATGTGGAAATTCTAAATGGCATAACCACTTAAAAGAAACTGTTTAGTTGCAGGCTAAAAATCATTTAGGAGAATAAAATGCTGATCTGTATGTAATAGCTGTAAAAATTGTCACAGTGTGTCTGTAACAATGGAAACTAAACTTTAGGGATTATTATTATACCCTATTGAATGTAGCCTTTAATTTCTAAAAAATCATTTTTAATGCTAATTAGTCATAATTGGTGATAATACTTAATGTTTGTAATTTTAGAAGACATCTGAACAAGTTTGTCTTTCTTTATGTTCCAGAAGAGCTTTGGAATTTATTTCCTCTACCTCAATGAATAAAGGTATACTGATGATTCCTTATCTTAAAACAATTTGAATAAATGGCTGATTACTGCCACATCACTGGGAAGAGACTTCAATATTGTGTTAATGAGGTAGGATGAAATAAGTAATGTAAGAAGAACCATAATTAAGGGACAACATGGTCTTACATGGTAATGTAAGAAGAACCATAATTAAGGGACAACATGGTCTTAGAGGTAACAAAGTGATCTAGTAACATGAGATTGATACCAGTAAGGGCTTATGGGAGACTGGGGGAAACTGGCTCCAACTGGGTCTCTTTGGGGAGAGTTGAAAACATTTGTCCCCATCAAATGCCTCTCCCTTTATATGATCAGTGGGATCATGAAAAGACCCGGCATCTCCATGACACGTTTTGGTTTTGCTTGAATGTGACATGTCTAAAGAATAATGAGGCTGAATTTTTCTTGTGATTTAAGGAAGTAGGGCAGAGTGATTGCCAAGGCCACTTCCACTTACGCTGAACAGGGCAGCACGTGGATCCGTGGATGCTCAGTCTGCTGAACTTAAGGGAATGTTTTTCTTCGTCCACACAAGAGTTCTGGCTCAGAGAGCAAAGATTTCATACCAAATTTTCCACGAATTTCCATAAACCAAGGATAAATTATTGGACATATCCATTATAGTCAATTAAGAGATGGAGTAATGTTACGATCAGGAATTTATTTTTTTTGCTGTCATATTGGGTTTTTAGAAGGCAGGAGAGAACCCCAGCAGCAATAAGCACATCGAACACCCTGATCTTGGTTTTTTATAACAGTCTCAAATAAAAGGAACCAGGACTTTGGAGAAATGGCTTATTCTAGAACTGAGGCAGGACATATACAAGATCAGAGCATCTGGTAACATCAGAAAGTAAAGAAGTGCCTGTTACCCCACCTTTCCCTCCAAAAAAATATCCATACAATGATAGGGTGTGTCAAAGGAGCACAGGAGCCAACTGAAAGAGCTCCCAATGGCCCAAACTAGAAGAATTTGAGCAACAAAACAAACTAGTATTGGATTATAACCCAAAGTATGAAAAAAGTATACACGAGCCCATACTGATATAAATAAATGATTAGGTTAACAAGTACAGGAGAAGAGACAAATCTCCTGTGCAGAAAAATTCCAAATAATTTACTCAGATATTCCACCCTCAAGGTGGGAGAGCACAGCTCCCCATTCTGTAGCTGTGGGCTGCAAATAGTGACTGCATTCCAGTATGGAAAGGAAGAGGCAATAAAAGAGTCAGTTTACGGTGGAGAAATTTGACAGACACTACTTTAGCCAGGTGACCAAGGTCAATACCCACAGTCATAAGTCACGTGGATGGTAAATACCCATGATATGATGTGACGAAAATGGCCATTTACCTTTGCGGTCTTCCTCCTGATAACCTATAACCCCAGTCTTATCATGAGAAAAACATCAGAGAAATTCCAGTAGGGAGCATTCTACAAAATACCTGACCAATACTCCTCAAAACTGTCAAGGTCATCAAAAACAAAGAAAATCTGAGAACCAGCCACAGCCAGGAGGAGCCTAAGGAGACATGATGACTAAATGTAATGTGGTGTCCTGGGTGGGATCCTGGAACGGAAGAAGGACATGAGGTGAAAACTAAAGAAAACTGAATCATCTTTCACGAGAACATATCAATATTGGTTCATTGACTACAGTTAAGTGTACCATGCTAATGTGAGATGTTAATAATAGGGAAATCAGGGTGTGGTGTATATGAGAACCCTCTGTGCTGTCTTCTCAATTTGCCTATGAATCTAAAACTGTTCTAAAAAATAAAGCCTGTTTAAGAAGGCAGGGGTGGTGTTGGTTAAATTTCAAAATGATTTCAAGGCTGAGACTAGAGTGAGGCACATGAAGCAATAGTCTCAAGTGTAAAATTTAAGGGACACTGACATAAATAGTATTTCACTGAAATATTTTTGAGAAGAAAAATTAATGCAAAAAATCCACAATGAATCAAATATCGAAATTTTAAATAAAGACAGGACCAGTATCAGTGCCAGGTTGACCTATAGTGGGTGCTGAGGCCAAGGAAAAATCAGTCAGTTGAATCAGATACTGATCATGTCTTCATTTAGATTTTGATATTTCGTCCATCATGGATGTCTTCGCATTCATTTGACTTTTAAAGGATATTGCCGTAAAGTATTATTTTTTTGAGTGCTGAGTTTTGGGAACTTCTTAATTTTGTGCTGGAGGATGAGTGCCTCAGTTGCCTCACCCTGGCATAAGGGCTGAATGTCTGTCACCTCTCAGGCCCCATCTCCTTCCTGTTTCTCCTTGTCTCTCTGCTCCAGTCACAGCTCCCTAGAACATTCTAGACGTCTCCTCCATTAGGAGTTTACACTGGAATCTCTTCCTCCTGAAATGCTTTTACCCCAGAAAAACACACAGCTTGGTTCCTCAGCTCCCTCAGTTCTTCACATAAACAGCATTTTCTCTGAAAGATCTATCAGGGCCACAGTATCTAACGTAGAATCTGTTTTCCCTTTCCTGCGGTTTCCAAATTGCCTGTTGTGCTCTCTCTCTTTTTAAAAATCTCCATGACTCATATGACTTCCTCTACTAGATTGTAATTTCCCTGAAGGGAGAGTTTTTTTGTTTTTATCTTGATCAAT
Organism: Balaenoptera acutorostrata; assembly: GCF_949987535.1. Taxonomy (NCBI): domain Eukaryota; kingdom Metazoa; phylum Chordata; class Mammalia; order Artiodactyla; family Balaenopteridae; genus Balaenoptera; species Balaenoptera acutorostrata. The sequence continues at coordinate 17,094,984 of NC_080065.1, read as the reverse complement.
GCCTGCTGCATAGTAGTTGCTCAGCAAATATTGGTCGAATGAATGAATGAATGAATGGTTTAATCACTCAAAGATCCACTGAAAATCTTGAAAGGGTCACAGATTTCTTTGATTCAGATACACATAAACTGTAAAGTGCTTAAGAAGTAGAATAGACTCAGTCTGAAAGACTAATTGAAGTTAAGTTTCTGCAAAATGTTATTGAACATGGTCGTTAATTTAATATACATTTATATTTTTAATTAATTAATTTAATCTATTTAATTAAATAATTTAATTAATTTAATATATGTTTAATATATTTATATATTAAATTTATATATTTCTATGTGTGTGTATGTGTGTGTATATATATATATATATATATATATACATATATATATAAAATATATGTATATATATGATCTGCATTTGTCCTGATCATCTGCAAGAAAACAGCACCCGAACAGGATGCTCTCAAAACAACTTCATCTATGCTACAAAATCATCTATGCTATAAAATTATCTATGCCAAAATCATCTATGCTATAAAATCCCAAGATATCTGAAACCTGAAAAAGTATGCTTAATTAATAGCAAGTGAGGAAAATATTGACTTATTTTGTGGCTGTTGGTATCTTTGATTTTGCAGAATTTACCCAATATAGGCAAAATATCACATATCTTAGTCAGAAACTTGAAAGTCTCTGAGTCTGTTGACTCAAAAACAAACAAACAAACAAACAAAAAAACCCCCCAAAACCCTGAGATGTCCCATTGTCTTTGTTTTTCCCTCCAAAATGAAATATTTCAAAGAATTAGAAAAGTGTTAGGTTGTAATATAGTGAACACTCAGATTCTCACCAATTTGTCAACTTGCGCTACTTCTCCATATTTGCTCAAATTTTCCTTGCCTTTTTTCCTAAGAAAATCTGATGGATATGGTAGATTATATATGCCTCCTCATTCCCATGATCCTTCCTCCCTCTCCAGTTAAGTACCCTCCTAAAATTTGTTCTTTATCATTGCCATGCATGTTTTTATACTTTCATTAATATGTATGTAATCATAAACAATTTATAGTTTCTTTGCATATTTTTAAAAACTTTATATAAATTGCATCCTACTGTATATATCCATTTGAAATATTTTTCTGTTGTTAAAAATTATGTTTTTCAGATTCATCCATGTTGATACATGTGGCTTTGGCTACTGTAGTATTACATTGTGTAAATATACCTCTTCACCATTATAAACACTTCTGTACACGTTAGTCCTTGTCTGTATCTCCTTGTGTGTACAGCCGAGAATTCTCTGGGATTGCTGCCTGGGAGTAGGTCTATGTTTCTTCAACTTTACTAGAAATCAACTGATTATTCTCTGACGTAGTTATGCCAATAATGAGCATTTTTCACTAGATCATGGCATATTTTCTACGAACATTTTTTTTACAAAAATGTTATCACCAAATCTAATCACTCACCTCCAACTATTGTTATTCTTTCTGAGTGACTTCTGACTGTATCCAGAAAGCCCACCCATACTCACAGGTTAAACTTCTATGCCACTGAGCAGTTTCTAAAGGATTTGACATAGGTCTGAAAGCAATTTCGTGAAAGGAGCCCCTCAAATGTTTTAAGCAATAGTATCATCGTTGAAATAAGTATATATCTCCCACAGCTTACAACTCTGCAGAGCTATTTCTCATGTTAATGTGTAAATGTATCAATTATTTAAAAATAAAGAAATATTAGTAGAGAAAAGCACTAAAAAAAAGCTTGGAACAGTTAAGAGAGATGAATAATATTGTCAAATCAATTTAGTCAGCATCACCTGTGGATCCTTCTTTCTACCCCAGAGATCATAACCCTGAAAGTGGAAAAACAGGATTCCTGCTGTTTAAATTAGAGCCCGGTTTATTGGGATCATTCTTGGGAGGGTTGTCAACACAAGGCACTCATAATTCTGGTCAGGCTGTATTGCCTCTGCCTACCCTGTCCCCAACCCCCTCCTGTTGCCCATCCATCAGTCTTTGAGGTGAAGACAGGGAGGGCAGAATAAAGAAAACTCTGCACTGCTTTCTTTTGTAACTTTCATACTGCTTTATTTCAAGCAAAAGTAAATCTTACCCCTTCCTCTTTCTAGCCCCCCCCCATTTCCCACTCTTGCTGTTTCCTGAGTATATCACCATTCCCTTCTTCTCATTTTTCCCTTCTGTCCTCAAAGTAAAAAATACCAGATATACGATGGCAGGTAGGAACATGCTAGGATGGCGAGAAAATGTCCATGCTCATGCTTGGATGGGGCTCGGGGGGAGGACATAGGATTTTCCATCATCTCAAGGGCTGAAACATTCTTTGTTTCACTCCTTTTAAATCTTTCAGCCTTATTTTTCCCAAAGCCTTTCGGATTAAGCAGTGACTGACGCTCTCCAGGTCTCTCCTCCCACCTACAAGAGTATATTACATTTCCTTCTGTGCCTTTCTGCAGTGGGGAGAGAACCTGTTAGACAGCTGATAAAAATAAATCTTCTAAATAATTTGTCCATAACATTAAAGTTCTATGAGCGAGCAGTGTCATTTTGGGAAAAAGCATCATTTAACTGAAAAGAACACAGCCAGCTGTCAACTTACAACTGCTGCCACTTCCCAATCTAGAAAGTGAAATTCAGGAGGTCATTTGGTAGAAAATGGCTTTGTCGATACACAGCTTAATGCCACTGCTATGTCTGTGTTCTACTCTCCTAAAGCACAAATGGACTTTGTAAAAATGCTCGGTTGGATAGAGGTTAGCATTTTTCAGAACTTTAATGGAATTCCTGAACTTGCCTTTCTGCAAGTAATAAGGTGACTTGACCTCAATAGAACAGCCATTTAGAAAAATACATGCAGTCCTCCTGTCTCTACAAACACTAATTGGGAGAAATGGGGTAAATTAAGGGATTCATCTTCGTGTGTCCAGGTGGTTGAAACAATGTCGCTCACCTTTTATGTCACTCACATAAGGCGCATTAGAGTAGGGAAATGGCTTTCAATAGCTCCTTGAATTTTTCTTCATACGGATAGTATAAGGGTCTGAGAAATTTTATACCCATGGACTTGAGACGAGGTTGGGCTAACTCAAAATATGTTTATTAACGCTGATGACATGCCTAACAACATGGGTGACTCTCAGATAGAGTATAACTCTGAAACCCTAGTCCCTTTCCCCAGTAAGCTTATTATCAAGTGTGTTAGGTTCCTAGGGCTGTAGTAACAAGTTTGCAAAACTGGGTGTCTTAGAACAACAGAAGTTTATTCTTTCACAGCTCAGGAAGCCAGAGTCCAAAATCAAGATGTCGGCAGAATTGGGTCCTTCTGGAGGGAGAAACCATCCCATGCTTCTCTCCTAGCCTCTGATGGCTGCTGGCAATCTTTGGTGCACCTTAGATTATAGATGCATGACTCCATACTGCCTTCTTTTCTTTGTGTCCCTGCATCCCCTCTCCTTCTTATACGGATACCAATCTTTGAATTTAGGGCCTACCCAAAAATCTAGGATGATTTCATCTCAAGATCCTTAACTAACTACACCTGCAAATACCCTCTTTCCAAATAAGGTTACATTCTGACCGTGGGCATGAATTTTGGCAGGGGGCACTATTCAACCCATTATACCAAGCAAATATGTAAAAAACCAACCTGAATAGCACATCTTAAAATGCAGCCTGGAGGCCAGTTGTAGATCATAAAAATTCTCTATGCATTTGGCCACCACCACACCTCCAATTGCTTGTGTTCATGGTAGGAACACAGAAGGATGCCCTCTATTCAATGATACCACTCTGTCACTCCTATGAATGCCAAGAGAGCAAGCGTAAGGCGGAGCTGAGAAACAGACCAGATCATCTACATTCTTTGTGGGAGCATCAGGTTTAATTATCCTGCTTTCCAAGTCACCAGAGATCCAACTTTCCCAGGTCATCCATCCTTAGCAGGGCACTAATTCTATACATTCCCAAATCCAACCAGTCACACAGTTCTCTGAATCTTCTGCCACTGGCATAATAATCTGCCATCAGCAAAATCCCAAATTTTTAACCTCTTCTCTGCACAACCTTTGAGCTTTTAGTTCCAACTGAAACTCATTCCCTAAGGACTCTGATTCTCCTATAAACTACTCATATGGTGCTTAAAAAAAAAACACGCACACAGCATGTATGTACCACATGGCCTGGAAGTGGGGTAGGAGACCTTCTGTTCCTCATTGCTACTTCTAGACGATGTCTCCTCTTCTCCCTCAAGAATCCCTATAAACCCCTCATCAGAATCCATCATCTGCTATTTTTCCTGGTTGTAGTTTATTGATCGACATCCTGGTCGCATCCTCAGTCATTGAGGTTTTCATTCCCTGGTTCATCGCCTTTTTCCCCAGCACTGTTCCTGGTGATCTTGACATTCATTTACATGATCTTCCCAACTCTTGGCATCTCACTACCTTTACCTTACTTCCAGAGCTCTTTTCCCCCACCGCACCACAACCCCTCCTCCAGAACAGTAGAGTCCACTGGAAATAAAATGTGAGTCACAAATGTGAGCCATATGTGCAATTTTAAATGCTACAGGAGCCACGTTAAAAAAGTGAAAAGAAACAGGTGAAATTAATTTTAGTGGTATATTTTATTTAACCCAATATATACAAAATATTATCATTTCAACAAATGATAAATATAAAATAGTAATGATTTTTTAAACATTTTTTTTCACACCAAGTCTTTGAAATTTAATGTGTATTTTACACATGCAGCATATCTCAATTTGAACTAGCCGTATTTCAGTAGACACATGGCTGGTGGCTACCATATTATGTAGCTCTGCTCTAGAGAATGGTTATACTCTAGGTCTTGTCATAACTAGTCTCTGAACAACCAATATTACCCTAATTTTGAGGGTCTCATACCCTGACCCTGACACTATCTCCTCACTTCCTAGCTCACTGACCCTAGAAAATCCCATTCCAAGAATTCTTCCACTCTATGAAGACCTCCAATCAACTGACCTGCCTCTTTTTTTTTAACTGTCCTTTATCTTTCTAATGTCCATACGTTCCTCCTTATCCAACTTAGATTCTCTGTTCTATCGACTATTATGACTCCCTTACAAATACCCTCAAGCTCTTGCTCCCTCCTTTGTACTTGACTAGTAAGATCCCAACTCTAGTTAAGTTGAGCTCTTGACACTTGTTCCACACCTGCACCAGAACAGCTGACTGTGGCTGGAGAAAGCACATGACCACAGAATATCAAGTGGGACCTCAGAAATATGCTACATTTCCTTAATCAACGAATTTTCAATTCTCTGAGACAGTTGTTTGACATTTTCTCTTCGCTTCCTGAACTGATGATCTCACTCCTCATCTCTTTAGAAAGAAGAAGCAGTCAGAGGAGAACAACCTTATTCTGTTCCAGCAAATCTATCAACTAATGGCATCTAAATCCTTCTATTCTGCCTGTTGCCCTGTTGACATGATGGAGAGTGCCTTCTCCTATCTCAGGCTGACATTTCTTCCTGTGCTTAGATCCTATTCTACCTCACTGACTCAGGGACTTGGCTCCTGTAGTTACTGCTTCTCTTACACCATCAATTGCTACCTCTCCACTGGATTCATCTCATCTTTATACAGAAAGGCTACAAGGTATCATATGTTAAAAAATATCCTCACTTGATCTTAGAATCTCCTTCAGGAACTGCCCCGCTTCTCTGATTACCTTTTAAGCAAAATTCCTTTAAGGAGTTGTCTATATTTTCCATCTCTAATTCTTCACCTGTGATATTCTTTTCAATCCCCTCTATGTAGGCTTTTGTCCTTATTCACTCACCCCACCCACTCAAAGCTCTCTTGTCCAAGTCACTAACGTCTTCCATCTCATCAGATCCAACGTAAAATTCTCAAGACTGATTTTAGTTGAACTACAGCACATTGACACAGCCACTCTGTCCTTGAAACACTTACTTTATTTGCCTTCTATGACTTTCTACTTGTTTTCTGTTTATCTCATTGGCTTCTTCCCTTCCACTCTCTTGATGAATCCATTCTCTTTCCCCTTCTCTTAATGTTGGAATGTCCCACAGCTCAGTTCTCAAAGTTCTTCTCTCTGATCTTATGGTTTTAAATCCTCTGTTCATGATGATGTTCTCAATATCTATGCCTCTTTCTCTGAGCTCTCCCTTGAGCTCCAGACTCATAACTAACTGCTTCATCAACATCTTCTCATTGAGGTCTGATAGGTATCTTAGATTTAACATTTCCAACTCAAAACTGATTTCACCTTCCCCAAACTACTCTTCCTCCAGTTATTCAGGTCAGAAATCTAGGATTTGATTCCTGATTCCTTATTTTTCTCCATATGCCATTTCTAGTTCATCAGCAAGGTCTGTTGGGTCTACTTTTAAAATATATATGAATCCAACCCCAATTCTTATCACTTCACCCTCCACCACCCTGGTCCAAGTCACCATCATCTCCTTGCTCCTTTACCATAACTCCCAAAGAATGAACGTTTAATATGTAAGTCAGTGTATTCCCAACCTAATCTATGACATTCTGTCACACATAGAACAAAATCCAAACACCTTAATATGGCCTATAAACCCCTACATGATCTGGCCTCTGCCTATCTCAGGGACCACCTACCATTTTTCCTCTTTGTTTATTCCAGTCTGTCTGCACTGGATTTCTTGCTGATCTCTACATACACCAAGATCATTTCTGGCTCAGGGATTTTTACTTTCTACTCTTTCCATGGGAACACTTTTTTTTTTAGGGTTTTCAGGGCTTTTGAAAAAAATTTAAAAAAAATTTTTTGATACAGCAGGTTCTTATTAGTCATCAATTTTATACACATCAGTGTATACATTTCAATCCCATTCACCCAATTCATCACACCACTACACCCACTCCCCCACTGCTTTTCCCCCTTGGTGTCCATATGTTTGTTCTCTACATCTGTGTCTCAATTTCTGCCCTGCAAACTGGTTCATCTGTACCATTTTTCTAGGTTCCACATATATGTGTTAATATACGATATTTGTTTTTCTGTCTCTGACTTACTTCACTCTGTATGACAGTCTCTAGATCCACCCACTTCTCAACAAATGACTCAATTTCGTTTCTTTTAATGGCTGAGTAATATTCCATTATATATATGTACCACCACATCTTCTTTATCCATTCATCTGTTGATGGACAGACCCAACACAGCTAAAAATAAATAAATAAATAAATAAAATTAGGGTATAGGAATGCAAGAGATTTCTGTGCATTAATTTTTTTTTAAACTAATACCTTAGAGAAGTGATTTATCCCAATGTCACAGAGCCTAGTAATTGACAGAGAATAGACTTTTTTTTTTTTTAAGAAATTCACGTTCTTTTTTTTTTAAATTAATTAATTAATTTATTTATTTATGACTGTGTTGGGTCTTTGTTTCTGTGCGAGGGCTTTCTCTAGTTGTGGCAAGTGGGGACCACTCTTCATCGCGGTGCGCAGGCCTCTCACCATCGCGGCCTCTCTTGCTGCGGAGCACAGGCTCCAGACGCGCAGGCTCAGCAATTGTGGCTCACGGGCCCAGTTGCTCCGTGGCATGTGGGATCTTCCCAGACCAGGGCTCGAACCTGTGTCCCCTGCGTTGGCAGGCAGATTCTCAACCACTGTGCCACCAGGGAAGCCCCTGTGCATTAATTTTGTATCCTGCAAATTTAGCAGATTCATTGATTAGCTCTATTAGTTTTCTGGTGACATCTTTAGGATTATCTATGTAAAGTATCAGGTCATCTGCAAACAGTGATAGTTTTACTTCTTCTTTTCCAATTTGTATTCCTTTTATTTCTTTTTCTTCTCTGATTGCCATGGCTAGGACTTCCAAAACTATGTTGAATAATAGTGGTGAGAGTGGACATCCTTGTCTTGTTCCTGATCTTAGAGGAAATGCTTTCAGTTTTTCACCATTGAGAATGATGCTTGCTGTGGGTTTGTTGTATATGGCCTTTATTATGTTGAGGTAGGTTCTCTCTATGCTTACTTCCTGGAGAGTTTTTATCCTAAATGGGTGTTGAATTTTGTCAAAAGCTTTTTCTGCATCTATTGAGATGATCATATGGTTTTTATTCTTCAGTTTGTTAATATGGTGTATCACATTGATTGATTTGCATATATTGAAAGATCCTTGCATCCCTGGGATAAATCCCACTTGATCATGGTGTATGATCCTTTTAATGTGTTGTTGGATTTTGTTTGCTAGTATTTTGTTGAGGATTTTTGCATCTATATTCATCAGTGATATTGGTCTGTAATTTTCTTTTTTTGTAGTATCTTTGTCTGGTTTTTGTATCAGGGTGATGGTGACCTCATAGAATGAGTTTGGGAGTGTTCCTCCCTCTGCAATTTTTTGGAAGAGTTTGAGAAGCATGAGTGTTAGCTCTTCTCTAAATGTTTGATAGAATTCACCTGTGAAGCCATCTGGTCCTGGACTTCTGTTTGTTGGAAGATTTTTAATCCCAGTTTCAATTTCATTACTTGTGATTGGTCTGTTCATATTTTCTATTTCTTCCTGGTTCAGTCTTGGAAGGTTATCCCTTTCTAAGAATTTGTCCATTTCTTCCAGGTTGTCCATTTTATTGGCATAGATTTGCTTGTAGTAGTCTGTTAGGATGCTTTGTATTTCTGTGGTGTCTGTTGTAACTTCTTTATCATTTCTAATTTTATTGATTCTAGTCCTCTTCCTCTTTTTCTTGATGAGTCTGGCTAATGGTTTATCAATTTTGTTTATCTTCTCAAAGAACCAGCTTTTAGTTTTATTGATCTTTGCTATTGTTTTCTTTCTTTCTATTTCATTTATTTCTGCTCTGATCTTTATGATTTCTTTCCTTCTGCTAACTTTGGGTTTTGTTTGTTCGTCTTTCTAAAGTTCCTTTAGGTGTAACATAGGATTGTTTATTTAAGATTTTTCTTGTTTCTTGAGGTAGGCTTGTATAGCTATAAACTTCCCTCTTAGAACTGCTTTTGCTGCATCCCATAGGTTTTGGATCATCGTGTTTTCATTGTCATTTGTCTCTAGGTATTTTCTGATTTCCTCTTTGATTTCTTCAGTGATCTCTTGGTTATTTAGTAACGTATTGTTTAGGCTCCTTGTGTTTGTGTTTTTTACGTTTTTTCCCTGTAATTCATTTCTAATCTCATAGTGTTGTGGTCAGAAAAGATGCTTGATATGATTTCAATTTTCTTAAATTTACTGAGGCTTGATTTGTGACCCAAGATGTGCTCTATCCTGGAGAATGTTTCGTGTGCACTTGAGAAGAAAGTGTAATCTGCTGTTTTTGGATGGAATGTCCTATAAATATCAATTAAATCTATCTGGTCTACTGTGTCATTTAAAGCTTCTGTTTCCTTATTTATTTTCATTTTGGATGATCTGTCCATTGGTGTAAGTGAGGTGTTAAAGTCCCCCACTATTATTGTGTTACTGGTGATTTCCTCTTTTATAGCTGTTAGCAGTTGCCTTATGTATTGAAGTGCTCCTATGTTGGGTGCATATATATTTATAATTGTTATACCTTCTTCTTGGATGGATCCCTTGATCATTATGTAGTGTCTTTCCTTGTCTCTTGTAACATTCTTATTTTCAAGTCTATTTTATCTGATATGAGTATTGCTACTGCAGCTGTCCTTTGATTTCCATTTGCATGGAATATCTTTTTCCATCCCCTCACTTTCATTCTGTATGTGTCCCTAGGTCTGAAGTGGGTCTCTTGTAGACAGCATATATATGGGTCTTGTTTTTGTATCCATTCAGCAAGCCTGTGTCTTTTGGTTGGAGCATTTAATCCATTCACATTTAAGGTAATTATCAATATGCATGTTCCTATGACCATTTTCTTAATTGTTTTGGGTTTGTTTTTGTAGGTCCTTTTCTTCTCTTGTGTTTCCCACTTAGAGACATTCCTTTAGCATTTGTTGTAGAGCTGGTTTGGTGGTGCTGAATTCTCTTAGCTTTTGCTTGTCTGTAAAGCTTTTGATTTCTCCATCGAATCTGAATGAGATCCTTGCCGGGTAGAGTAATCTTGGTTGCAGGTTCTTCCCTTTCATCACTTTAAGTATATCATGCCACTCCCTTCTGGCTTGTAGAGTTTCTGCTGAGAAATCAGCTGTTAACCTTATGGGAGTTCCCTTGTATGTTGTCATTTTTCCCTTGCTGCATTCAATAATTTTTCTTTGTCTTTAATTTTTGCCAGTTTGATTACTATGTGTCTTGGCGTGTTTCTCCGTGGGTTCATCCTGTATGGGACTCTCTGCGCTTCCTGGACTTGGGTGGCTATTTCCTTTCCCATGTTAGGGAAGTTTTCGACTATAATCTCTTCAAATATTTTCTCTGGTCCTTTCTCTTGCTCTTCTCCTTCTGGGACCCCTACAATGTGAATGTTGGTGCATTTAATGTTGTCCCAGAGGTCTCTTAGGCTGTCTTCATTTCTTTTCATTCTTTTTTCTTTATTCTGTTCCATGGCAGTGAATTCCACCATTCTGTCTTCCACGTCACTTATCCTTTCTTCTGCCTCAGTTATTCTGCTATTGATTCCTTCTAGTGTAGTTTTCAGTTCAGTTATTGTATTGTTCATCTCTGTTTATTTGTTCTTTAATTCTTATAGGTCTTTGTTAAACATTTCTTGCATCTCTTCGATCTTTGCCTCCATTCTTTTTCCGTGGTCCTGGATCATCTTCACTACCATTATTCGGAATTCTTTTTCTGGAAGGTTGCCTATCTCCACCTCCTTTAGTTGTTTTTCTGGGGTTTTATCTTGTTCCTTCTTCTGGTACATAGCCCTCTGCCTTTTCATCTTGTCTATCTTTCTGTGAATGTGGTTTTTTGTTCCACAGGCTGCAAGATTGTAGTTCTTCTTGCTTCTGGGAACACTCTTCTAAAAGAGATTTAAGGAGCTTGTTCTTATAAGTTTTTCCAGGTCTCTTCTCCAATGTCACCTTCTTGAACACCTTAGCTAAAATAGCCACCTCACACATTGATCTCTTTCTTTTAATCTTGGATTATTTTGATTCATAGCACTTATTTTCACCTGAGATTACATGATATACTTATTTGTTTAATTGTTCATGTTCAGTATCCTCCTCTAGAATTTTAATTATGTGAATATATGGATGTAGTCTATTTTGTTTACTGATATATCCTTAGGACCTAGAATGAGACCTCAATGCTTGGAATATAATAGGTGCTCAGTAAGAATTTACTGAGTGAATAAATGAGTCTAAGATATATTTTCACATAACACTCCATTATTTCATAAATTTTCACTGTACAATGTCACTTTATGTCAAATCATGTTTCACAAAACTGTAATTCTATAAGGCAAATGCTTGCTATAATAAGGTTAGCAAGTAAAGTAGGCATTACTCTTAGCTTCAATCCAATCAAAGAATCTGAATTCCACTCATTAGTGCTTTTAATTCGACAGTAGCCATGTTTTGGTACCCAAAAGAACAACTGACCTGTGATATTCATTATGAAAAAATAATTATGGTAAAGTTTTTTGGCTTGCTATTTGATCTCATTCAAAAGGGAAAAACGGCACCCAAATGGGTGCAATGATATCCAAGCAGGAAAGAATTGTGCCCAGATGGGTACAATGACATCCAAGCATGATAAATTGTACCCAGAGGGAAAAACTGTATCACAGAGGAAAAGTTGCTTAATGCCAAGGGAGGGCAAACTGTGTGACTATTGCATTTAAGAGCTTGACGTGGTTGGAAATGAGAGGCAGAGACATAAATGGATAAGAATAGAATCACAACAGGTGGAGATTCTTTCATAAAAGCAGTCAAGTAGAAGATTATTAGGTAATAGGGAGCTATATGGGTTCTTGAGGGAGAGCAGTGACACGATGAGCATGGCATTTACAACACATGCCCCCGAAGGCTATGTGCAGGAAGGACTAATGGACAGGGAATAAACTTGGAGATTCATGTTGGGACCTATATGGGTCATGTAAAGGGGTCTGGATAATGGCAGTGTACTGAACTACCCTGGCTGAAGTGAAATTTTGCACATCTATATAGTGTGAGTATACCTTTTTCTAAAAAATTTATTTTATTGACGTATAGTTGATTTACAATGTTGTGTTAATTTCTGCTGTACAGCAAAGTGATTCTGTTACACACACACACACACACACACACACACACACACATATATATATATATATAATCTTTTTCATATTCTTTTCCATTATGGTTTATTACAGGATATTGAATATAGTTCCCTGCTCTATACAGTAGGACCTTGTTGTTTATCCCTGCTATATATAAGAGTTTGCATCTGCTAATCCCAAACTCCCAATCCATCCCTCCCCCCAACCCTTCCTCTTGGCAACCTCTTTTTTGTTTTTGTTTGTTTAACCCAGTGTGAAAGATAAGTTCTTAGATTTTTCAAAGGAACTGATATAGCACTGTTCCTTCCTAACTACCTTGAGCAACTGGTAGAATTTCCAGGGTAGACAGGAGGAAAGTTAAGTAATTTATCATGCTTGAATTTATTCTGAGGCAGAAAACACTGAGCAAGGGAGAGAAGTACATTAATAATTTGTCCTTTTGATCGAATAAGATCAAAACTGTCTTTTTTTTTGCAAAGAACAGGAGAAATGGTCTCTTCAGTGTAAGTTAAAATTCATGTTCTAGCTTTTATAGACAGAAATATTTCTGCATGAAATTATGTGATTGCCGAAAATTTGCTTTAAAATAATCCAGGAGTGGAATGGTGGTTGCGGTGATTATGGATAAACAATATTGCTAGACCTGAAAATTTATCATGCTTTATTTTCCCCACTTTTGCATATGTTTGAAAGTTCCCTAAACACTAAAAGTGATAACAATAATAAAAAAATATTTAAGACTTAGACTGAGTTTTCATAATACCCCAAATAAATGAAAGTAAATAAAATCTTTAAAATTAAACAAAAAAACAAACAAACCTCCCCCAACTCCTCTTACCTCTGTGATACCACCAGAGGAGGTCAATCAGTGTCTGAGCAGCTCAGGAGAAAGGAAGGAACTCCAACATTAACTGAGGAGAAGGTGTAGGAGAAGGGGGCCTTAGACCCTGCTCAAGGTCTAAGTATCCCTCCTGCCCAGATGCAATTTTGGCGCCATCACTGGGTGGCCTCTGAATGCTCTCCACTGGATCCTGAAAACCTGATCTGGAGATTTTTTTTTTTTAGCCAACTCTCCAGTTTATCTCTGCATGCCGGCTTCTGATTTGCTCTCTCTCTTCCTCATCCAGTCTTTTTCTCTAGTGCGAACCTCCACCTTTTCCTCTAAGGTTATTTCTGCCTTGAAAGTTTACTTCCTTTCTCTTAAGGCTCTGATCTACTCCTGGTTTGACAGACGATTCCTCCACGGACTTGGCCTCTATCACCTTCTCTAGCTGGCTTCTCTCCCATATTTGTTACTTAGAGTAGAAGGGGAATATTCACCCCAGGGCTCTTTGTCATTCACTCTGTGTTTCCAGCAGCCGGGACAGGAGTGAAGCCCTTTGGACACCAGTAGGTATGGGAGATACTCAAAATACCTAGCAACTGGTCAGGCAAGGGCACCAATTAATACCTGATACCGGCCCAGAGCTGACTGTCAACACCTGGCCAGGTCTCACCACCACAGACCCCTCAATGTCAGCCCTGCTCCCGGAGCTCTCCAGATTTTCAAATAGTAAATCCCTCCTGGGAGTTGGAATTCCACAGATGAGCAGAAAACAACATTAACAACCATAATCATTTATGGAAAGACAAAGATTGCACACTTTCTAGTAGCCTTACTATCCTATGGAAGCTTGATATATTCTAATGGAACTTTTAAGAGATTTATGTGATTATAAAGGAAGTCCTGAAATTTCTTGGGCTTCCTTACCAGTTTAAAGGAGATGACTTGAATTCCTACCTACCTTATTTGGTGATGACAGGCGTGCTAATGCAGGTATGATCAGACGTGCATTAGGTTATTGATCTACATTTGTTCTGGGGTGTACTTACATAATTATATAATAATACTTATATAGTTAAAAAGTAATTAACAGATACAAACTACTGTTCATAAAATAGCTAAGCTACAAGGATTTACTGTATAGCACAGGGAACTATATTTAGTATCTTATAATAACCTATAATGGAATATAATCTGAATACAGATATAACTGAATCACTTTGCTGTATACCTGAAACTAACACAATATTGTAAGTCAGCTATACTTCAATAAAAAAGTGATGCAACTGATACTTTTTAAACCCACACTGACATATTCCTTTCCACATGACCACTGTTCTTCTCACACGGATGCCAGAGAACACAATTCAATGGCTGAGCCATTTTCTGCAGCATCTCTATTGTTTCACATAGATCCTTTGGAATACTTGTGATCATAGTGGCAGGTTGATAGATAGATCCAATTTTTTTCAAACAACTCTATCAGTCAGGAGTTCCATTTGTCCTTAAGTGACTCAAATCCAAAATAGCAAATCTTAGACAAGATAGTTTATTTTTCTCTCACTAAGAGTCTGAGCTGGTGTCATGGCTCTGCTCTGCAGAGTCTCCAGGGGCCCAGTACCTTCTGTCTTGTTGATCTGTCATCACTATAATACTACCCTTTGGTTGTTTCAAGATGTCTCATCATCCAGGAAGGAAGGAGGGGGGGGGAAGCTAGAGCACACCCCTTCCCTTTAAGGCAATAATCCCAAAGTTGCACACATTATCTACACTAATACACAGTTGGCCAGAACCTGATCATTCGACCATGCCTACCTAGCTGTGTGGAAAGCAGAGAAATTTGTCCTTATTCTCTGTGCTCATGTATTACATACCAGCTAAATGTCAGGGGAGTTATTATTACAGAAAAAAGGGTGAACTACTATTGGGTGATGATGGGCAAACTTGGATAATGTACATTTGGTAAAAAATGATGCCCCCCAAATTCTAGAATCACCATATTCTAATCAGCTGACTTGTGTTCACACGTATGTGTGTGTATTTGCATGTGTGTGTGTATGTGTATTTGTGTATGTGTGAGAGAGAGATAAACTCTTGAAAGACTGATAAACTCTCCCAAAGGGGAGTTCAGAAGTTTTGGAGGGCATCATTGGAATAAATCTATAACATCCCAGGGTAATGCCTCGGGCGAGGACATCAATAATTTGAGTTTTCATGCCTGCTGTGTTTGTACTTTATACAAATGTATGAGGATGAACCTCATATTCTGTGTATTAGGAACATGAGATGATTGATTCCTGCATAACCAGGTATGTGGTCTAACAAAGGACTTCTTAATTTCCTCATTAGAATAAGTAATCATGACTGTAAACAGCTATCAGTATGATTACAGGGTTCAGTAATACCTGTGGATGATGCAAACCTGATTTTAGGTGTAATGGTCTCTCCCTCCCTCTCCCGCTTCACTTTGCCTCGACTGCTGTTAAATGTTATCCTTTTAATCAGTCTTGATTGCTCTGCTTTGCTCCAAAGGTTGCTTAGAGACTCCTCAGAGGCACATTGTCTCGCGCGAGACAGCTGTTCTTTCCTAGCTCAGACTGACTGGAGTTATATATAGTGATGATAATAATAAATTGTCTACACATACGCACACAGCACATGGGCTCCCACTGATGAAAATTAGTGTTTTATGCGTGTGTAGTGCTTTCCTTTGATTGCATTTACAAACACTCAGCTTCACTCTCTCCCTCCAGCTGCTGCAATGTACCTCCTTAGCTCACAGAGGTGTCGGAAGTTGCCCCTTCCACCTCCAAGTCTCTCTTGTCATTTCCTAATTAACACGTGTATTGTTTAACTTTCCCTTCCAGTTCTATTGTGATAGAAAACCATTCAGATCTCCTAGCTCTCTAATTTTGCTTCTATTCTGTGAATATAAACTGATTTCTAGATAAATTCCACTTACGAAAATGCAGTATGTGTGAAATTGATATGTTTGCAAAATTCAACTGTATTTCCTCTTTCTATGAGGCAACAGTGACTGTAAAAGCGAAGGGCCCCTTGGTTTAAAAATATTGATGACCATTGGGAAGAAAAGTGAAATTAGATCCTTATTAATGTGTTTGATAATACTTCTTCTTTGTTTAAAATACCAGTTCAAGTTTCTTCACTGGTCACATAGAATTTGAAATAAACATATACTAAACATGGAGACCACCGATTTGAAATAGCATACAATATAGTATCATTTTAAAGCACCCTCCAATGTATAATGTATTTGTTTGTGGTGTCAGCCTAATCAGGTCTCACACACACAGTGACAAATGTCCCCTCTCACTGCCAGATGGAACACCTCTAAAGGAGAAAATACAATTGCTCACCACACTGGCCTTTCAATAACAATCTCTTCTGAAGTCAACAGTTGTATTAAAGGGCATGACATTTACACTATGGCAAGCATTCTTCAGGGTCTCTGGTTTTTATTTACTTTAGGTCTTCATATTAACGTTATTATTTCTCTTCCTACTTTTGCATATCTTTATGCTATCTTTTCATTGGCGTGGAAAATCCCATTATTTTTCCTTCATTTCTTTTTTTCATTTTGGACATCACAGCATCGTCCTTAGTGCAATTTATCTCACAGTTCATCACAGCAGCGTAAATGGGGCCATAATTTCTCCATCTCCTGTTTTATTTCCACTGAGCCATGACCTTAGAGTAACCTAGATGGCCTTCCCCCAAAGAGGGAATTCTGGAGAAGGGCACATTGTGTCTGAGGCCAAAGATAACCCCACTGGCCACGTTGCATGTGGTACCCAAGGTCAGGAATTAAGGGGAAAGGGACCCTCCCATTTAGAACCTTCTTGCTGGTCTTCTGGGCTGGCTTCCCTCTTTCTGCACATCCAAGACATGCCTTTCCTGATGGCCACTTTCTCTGGATGCAATGTACTAAGCTGCGCTAGGTAAGGCTTCTTCTCTGGGCTCTAACTCTTCCTATGTCGATTTTGATAAGCTTGGTGGCATCTCAGAACGTGTGTACTTATCTTTCAAGTGGGTGTAGTGTAATGGAAAGAACTTAAAGGTAGGCCGACTTGGGTTCTAATTTTGGTTTGTCTATTGCTAACTGTGTGACCTTGTGCGGCTTACCTCCTCTTCTTAGGATTTGGGCACAATGCACGAAGCCAGACGCTTGAAGGGTCAGCCTCCAACCAGAGGTTTATATTTCTCAGCTTTCTTGTCCTACCTACCTTCTGCCCCTTGTGTGAGGGTCTGGTTAGACAAAATGAGAGAACCCACTTTGAAAATTGCCTGATAGAGTTCACATGGTGTTCAGTGGTGGAATGCATAGTCAGAAGTACATTTTGATCAGACAACCATTAGTGATGACAATAGTCAAGTTAAAAAAAAAAAATACACACCCCAGCCCAGTGACCTTTGAAAGTGATTCAGATGTGGATCAAGTCCTTATGTGTATTTTATTCACTCTTATTTTCTATTTTTCAGTAATCCTGAATGATGTGAATTTCATGGTGTGAAATTAAACTTGACTCAAAATTATAACACTTTATTCAGACAATAAAATGGAAGCCTTTGGGCTTATTAGTTTCTGCTGATTCAGTGTCGTGCTGTCTGGTCTCTGTCTGTTCCCCGGGTTGTGCCCTTTAGCCTTCTCTATCCTGCTCTTTGCCGCGGAAGGTTAGTATCTGTGGGTTACATCCCCGGAGCTCCTTTGCCCTTCCAGTTGGAGTTGGCCAAAGAGAAGCAATGGCAGAGCCTCAGAGGATGGGAGGAGAGCGGGGGCGGGTATTCCCTCCTCCAGTCCTCAGGAGCCTTTCTTTCTCAGTGGCCGATTCCCTCGGAAACTACAGCCATGGTCCCTGCCCTAAGGTTCCAAGTCTCACTGGGCTCCTGTGACTCTAATTCCCGTCCTTGCCCCTGCAGTTTTAGGATTGAAAAGACTTCCTCTCCTGACACTCTCTCTTAACCCTAACCCATAACTCTGGGAGAAGTCCCTTCATTAGAGCCTCTGTGTTTGAATCATTCAGGGTGGATTCTCTTTCCTGCTGGGATCCTTATCTTAACTCTTAGTGCCTTCAATTTACCATAAGTCTAGATAGGAGATATCCAGATTCCTGGCCTCCTCTTCTCAGACCCTGCACCATGTTAGATCATGAAAAAGCTTCATCTCTGGGCTCAATCTGACTGTTCCTGCTAGAAATGCCTTCAGTTAATTATAGTTCTATATGTTCACTTCAATTTGGGGGTGAGGGTGGGGTTGAATGCTAAGTACAGGCATGAAAAACATTTTATCTTCTTTAAAATTGTTATCTAAGCAAATCTCTGAAGTCATTCAGATAAGAATCCACACAATAAACTTCTCCACCATGAAAAAAAACATTTTTTTTTTGGTCTCAATAACTGTGATTATTGAATATCTAATTTCTCTATAAACTTCCCAAAGCATTTTAGGCAGTAGTCAGGGTATAAATTACACACACATAAAATGACATTACTATTGTTTTTATTACGTGATGAAGTCAGAGGTCTTTTGGCAGGCAGGAAGAGATTGCCTTCTCTCTGGCTAGTGGACGCTCCAGTTTTTAGTGTTAAGGAGGTAGGGACTAAAATGATGAAATAGTAAGGAAAGTTGAGGGAAATAAATATCTATACAATACTGAACCCAACACAGCACGGAAAATGTTTCAGTATTAAAGAAATAAGAGGAAGAGGGAAAAGAGAGATAAGGATTCTCAGGGTTTTTAAGAAAATTGAGAAGCAACGTATAAATGGACAAAAATTTTTATACATGAGGGAAGGGCAGAATTTTACAAGATCTCCTAATTTAAGATGGCCTCCCAACCTTTCGACAAGCTAGATGAGAAAAAAAATTTTTAAATTATCTAAGGCTTTATGGAGAAGCTGAATATGTACGAGAAAGTTTGATTAAGTAAAAAAGGACAAATTATTGGTAGCTGTTAAAAGACTAGAAATTATCCAAGAAATTAAAGTTTAGAGGGAAAAAGGTATATATATGTGGTAAAAAAAATCAGAATGCCAGCATAAAGCCAAGTGGTTGAAACGATTACATTTCCAGTAATATAGGAATAAAAAAGAGAACCTCCAGAAAAAAGCACATATGTTAATGAATGAGACAAAATTTCATGACTTTTTTGTAAATGGCTTGAAGAAATCAAATTCAAGGTTTTGTTTTGTTTTTTAACATCTGTCATATATATACGAAAGGATATATGCTCTTGAGTATATTGCCACTAAAAAAGAATTGTTACTATCTTAGTGAATCATCTGTGGGATCAGGAAGGAGTTACACCAAGAGATCTCTCCACCAAATAAAAAGCAAAATGCTTCAGTTAGTAAGCACTGAGAAACTGTAAACTTCTGTTTTGTGTTCAATTATGTCCCCCCAAAACAATATGTTGAAGTCCTAACCCCTGGTACCTATGAATGTGACCTTATTTGTCAACAGGGTCTTTGCAGATGTAATTAAGATGAGGTCATACAGTGGGTCTTAATCCAAAATGACAGGTGTCCTTGTAAAAAGAGGGACATTTGGACACAGGCACAGACACACAGGGAGAACGCCATGTGAGGACAGAGGAGAGTTTGGAGGGATGCCACTGCGAGCCAATGAATGACAAGGATTGCTGGCAACTGTCAGAAGCAAGGAAGAGACAAAGAAGGATGTTACCCAGAGCCTCAGAACTGTGACAGGATAAATTTCTATTGTTTTAAGCACCCAGTTTGTGATGCCTTGTTACAGCAGCCCTAGGAAATGAATACAACTTTTTTCTTGTCCTTCATGATGGCAGAGTACCGAAGGTGGGGTCTTGGGAGAGGTCCACCCAGGGTGCAGGGAATAAGGGGGAGCACGGTTTGTAGAGAACTTGTAAACAGTAATTACACTGGACTAAAAGTTGGTCTGTTATCATCACCGTGCATCACCAATTCCAATCCATGTCAGTGATCATCAATTATGCCTCCCCACAAATGTGGTCCTGGTGTCAGATCTAAACATTTGCTGCACTTCTCATTGTTAAAATGAGCTTCAGATTAACACACTTAAATGCTCTCCTTGAACGACAAATGTATTCTATGTGAAAGTTAATTTGGAGAATTCAGTTACACAGTCAGTCTGCACCACAGACAGGGGTCAGCCACTCACATACCTTTTGGAGTAAAGCTTCAGAATTACTCAAGCTCTCTGTAAGGTGTAAGGTTAGTGTCTTCTATACCTCTGGTACTGTGTATTCCTGCTTGTAAAGAGTGGATCCAAAGTAAACAGTGATAGCCCTGATTGTCAAGATGAAACTTGAGATAGTTTAACTCTGCCTCCCTATGTGACCATTTGGATTTTTTATTGGTGTTTAGAAAAAATTTTTTTGATGGGGGAGAAATTTAAAAGTTGATAGAAAGGATAGCAAAGACCTGGATAGCATTGTGGTTTCTGGAATTTCTTGTGAAATAGGATTTTGATGAATCTCTACCAAAATTATTCTTGCCTTTAAGACTTTTTCTAACTACTTATAGGTCTGTGGCTTAACATGAAAGACACTATTCTGAAAGGAAATAAATATAAAGGGTGATTCAATCAACTATGATTGGGAATAGATGGACAAATCTTATTATGCTGTGTTTGGAACATGGATGGGTGAAGATCAATGTTGATGAAGTCATTGGCAAATGTGCAAAGTTAAGGTTTGAAAATAGAAACTGTTATGCTGTTATTCATTACTGTGCTAAATCAATATGTAGGCATAAATCTTTTGCCCTTTTTAAAAATATACAGTTTTGGTAATAAAAAGTACTAATTCATTATGGTGTTAGTTTCTTACCACAAACCGGATGGCTTAAAACAACAGAAATTTATTTTCTCACGTTTCTTGGGACCAGAAATCTGAAATCAAGCTGATGGCAGGGCTGATTGCTCTTGGGGGCTCTGGGGGCAAATCTCATGCCTCTCTCCTAGATTCTTGTGGCTGATGGCAAGCCTTCCAAGGTCTGCCTCCGGCTTCTCACACCTTCCCTCTGTGTCTGTGTTTCTCTTTCTTCTTGTAAGGACACTTATACTTGGATTTAGGGATCACCCAGTTAATCCAGAATGATCTCATCTTGAGATCCTTCACTTAATTACATCTTCAAAGACCCTGGTATCTTTTGGGGAGACACAACTAAATCCAATAAAGTAACATTTTTCCTGTTGTGTACTGCAATACTTATTTTATTATTTTAATTTTTTGGCATGATTTTACATGCAAAGCTTTATAAAGAAAAAGTTCACTGTCTCTGTTGCTATTCTGGCCATTATTTTTATTTATTTAATGATAAATGATACAATGATATCTGACCTTAGTATGAGTTCACCAAGTACAGAGATTATTCAGAAGAGGATGCAAGAAGAGAAACTTACAATCACTTTTTAGTTGCTGTGCATGTCAGGGTGCAACTATAGAGACCAAGTGGGCCCTGGAGAGCTGGCAAGTGCTAAGCAGATGCTGGCTGCTCAAGGCAGAGGGATAGCAGGGTTGGGAAGGGTGGCTTTGGACAAATAGAAGATGACATGAGGGCATTGGGACTGGGAGAGAAGGAGCCAGCTACCCTGTGTTTATTCTTTCATGCATAAAGAAACAATGGAAAATGAAAGAATGAATGAGATACACAATTAGTAAGCCATAGCATATCAGCTCTAAATGAGTCTTTAGAGAAGAAGTCATCCAAACTGCCTCATTTTAAAGAGGAAATAGAAGTCCATAGAGGTCTAACGTGTTATCTAAGAAGGCTCACTACATTTGTGTGGAAACCACTATTCCAATGGTGTGGGGACAGGATCCTGAGCACGTGTTCAGGAAGTTGTCATCATCTGACCTGGGGACTTCTTTTAACTCTCTACTACATATTTATATGAAATGCAAGCAAATACGCCTCTGCCAAGTATTGCCATTATAGTCTCAAATTTATTATAGGAAGATCAAAATAAAGTAAAAAAACACCAAAAACTGAGTCAAATGATACTTTACTCAGAAATACTCACCTTGTGTATATTTAGTCTCAGATATGTTAAATGACAACCACTTAGAAATACATTACAGAATTCCTTTAATAAAATGTAAAATCCAGAGTTAATAGCTATATATATATTTTAATGACACACATTTATTGCCACACATAATTCATTGCATACATTAAGTATGAAATTTCCTGTGGGCAATAATAAATGTGATTTATAAGTCACAAGTTTGTGTGAAGTCTATTTCTTATTCTCTTGAGAACAGTTCTAAAAACCATCAAAAATTAGAAATAAAGTCTAAAACAATTGGAGACTTATTTCTTTGTGGAATAATCTTTGTTTTAGTTCATCCTACAAAATATATTTTAAAATGAAATTAGCTTATTTATATTCCTATCATAAAAATTATACAAAAATTAAAAGATGTAATTTTAAGGCTTTCTCCATTTTAATCACTGGAGTAATATACTCATTTGTTTAAGATTTTGAATAAATAATTTTCTTCTGTATTTTTTAAAATTAAAAACAAACTTTACTAGTACAAAATCAGTGAATGTAAATTGTAAAAATGTTAAAAATAAAAATTAAGAAAATTAAGACACTATATTCCCAACACAAAAAGCACTTTAATAAAGATGGCTTTATATTTTTATACATATAAATCTTTTACCACATGAAATAGTATGATATATAATGTGTAGGGAGTGATCTTCTTTTGTCAGTTAATATTTTTTATTTTTCCATGTAACTAAAACTATCCCATCTGGTATCCAAATCATATTAAATTGCCCCAATTATACCCAAAATGTCTTTATAGCTGGTTTTTCCAAGAAGAATCTAAATCAGTACTGTGTATTGTAACTTGTCTTAAGTCTGTAATCTAGAAGAACTGAGGGCAAAGCCATCAGGTTCCCTGTTTTTGTAAATAAATGGGAATATAGACACTCTCATGTATTTAAGTGTTGTCCATGGCTGTTTTCACTCTATAAAGACAGAATTTAGTAGTTGTGAAAGAGGCCATATGGGCCACAAAGTCTAAAATATTTATTATCTGGCCCTTTACAGAAAAAGATGTGCTCACCCCTGATCTAGAAAAGTCTTCTTTTTCACGACACTAAATTGTTGATGTGTCTGGATGTGTTATCCTCCAGAACGTCACACCCTCTGGATTTATCTGGTTGCGTCTTATAATATCTTAGTTTATTCTTCTTACTGGCTATTTTTGCCCATGCACTACCGTAGTCTCAGTTACCTTAGTGTCAGTATGACTGGGGTTTCATACACACTAAAAGGACACATGCAAACAAATGAATGTAGGGAATTCCCAGGTCCTGCCAAATTTTTCTTAGTTTTTTTCTGAAATTCCTTTAACTTGGGATAAGTCTTTTTATTTTCTCAATAGAAAAAATGATTTCAAATGAAAATGCCTCGGGAGAAAGAAGAATGGAGGAGACAGCACAGACAAATAGCTGGATTTTCAGGCAGGGGATGAGGGGAAGTAAGGAGGATAAAGCATAGTGGGAAACCCAATCATACACGGGGTGAATTACAGGTAAGGTCCAGGCCGGTGGGCAATAGAAGCAAGAAGCCCATAGGAAGGTTTTGGTTTTCTGAAAGGGTGGAGAGAAGAAAAACTATAAAGAAGGGAAAATGGGAATTTCAATTTCAACAAACGATGTCAGTTCCAGAATTTTGCCTGGAGCCAATTCTGAGCAGTAAATATTGAGTGGGTAAGATGGATTGCAAGCACTTCAAAACTCTTTCATGTTTCCATCTTCCTAATGGGAGGCATTGCATAGTCATATAGATGAATAAGACAGATGTACCACTTGCCTAGTTCAGATTATATTTCTATGACATTGTTAGCTATAAACTCCAAGTATCCTTTAATGGTCTAACTCTATCCTTTACCCTGCAGTATTCATTTTCAGCCAATGACTTACAACAGAATAATTGAACACTATCATAAAATTTACTACTACTCAAGCTTTTTAAGTACTGGGTAATTCTTTTGCGATCTTTGATTTTAGCACGCTGATTGACTCTAGCCCAAGACCAGCTGACTAAGCAAAGCCAAGTTCACTAAATTTCCTGCAGTAAAGGAGATCATCACCTTATCTTAAAAGGAGGAAGTTAGGGAAGGAGTTTTTTATTATTATTATTAATCAAGTTTTGAGGTTTAGGCCAAGTGCTCAAGCTGGGTCTTTCAAACAGGGACTGACCCCAACCCTAACCCTAACCCTAACCCTAACCCTAACCCTAAGACCCATGGCTTGAAAATACAGGTTTGTCGAACATAGCAAAGCAAGGTTCTGATGAGCAAGCTGTTGGCACAAGGTGAGCAACTCATTCTGACGAGAGAGCTATTTACCCAGATAAGCAAATTGTTTGCCTTGATAAACTGGCTTGCAAAGATTTCCTGAAGCAATGGTAAAGTTAATTATTGGTTTACAGTCTTATCTTCTGGAGCATGAATTACCTGCAACAATCAGGTCACATTAACATAGGTGGTCTCAGTTCTCAGTCTCAATGCCAAGTTATGTTGGTTGACTCAGGTGGTCTCAGGCTTCAAGAACTTCAAGTGAAGTGAAATTTAAAAAAAAGAGACATAAATCATTGCCTTAATTGTTTTAATATATTAGAGAGATTTTTTTTATTATACTAAAATTTGTTGGAAATTTTCCAATTTGCTTTCAATGATTATTTAATTTATTATGATCATTTACTTTGAGTGACATGATTTGTTATTTATAAGAACAAATATTAAGGGTATGGTATTGAAGATAATGGGCCTTTTCGCTTAGTGATAATTATAGCTACTTCAGACAACTTTTTTAAATTAAAAGAATATATCAAAACTAGCATGCTCATTGAGGGCTACTGGAGTCTTGTTCTAGTAAAATATGCAGGAGGAATCTATGTTTTTCAATAGATATTAAAAAACAATTTTGCCAATTAAAGTGATTTCTTAAGATACTTTATATAAAAAAGAGTCAGTTTTTCATTTATACTTTCCCTTTCATTTATCAGATATTTATTGGGCATCTACCACTTGTAAGACACTGTATAAAGTCTCTAGCAATTTCAAATATTAATTTTTCCAGTGCCCTGACCTCCAGGAGCTGATAGTTTAATAAAATGTATAGCACAGAAAACCATGAGTGAGGTAGATTTTGTGGAAATTAAGAGGAGTCATATAAAGCACTTCCAAATGATAGTGTTAAAATATAATTTCTAAAAAAAGTTAAAATATGATTCTCATGCCAATATAGAATGACATGAGTCAGAGTTTTATTAACTCATTAATGAGGGAAGCACTAAAATGATAAAGCTGCTCCAAAGAGCATTTTGAGGAATTGGGTCTTTATTGGCACTTTGAGAAAAGAATGTTAGAATATGATGGGTAGGTTAGAAACAAAATTGGTAAAGGTCTAAAGGGCAGTAAAATTGTAACCTTGAGGATTGTGTTTTCTACCAGGATAAAATGTACAAGTAAACATAATTTCACAGAGTCTAAGCCCTTAATTAATAGTAAATAGCAAAGTCAAATGGGGCCTTTCCTGAGATAATTAAATAATCTTTATATGAGCCTATTTTATACATGACATTGAAAGTAGTGTTTTCATGCGGAAATTCCTATATGACATTTCTTGGGGATGTCATTCAAAATCCTGAATCCCAAGAAAAATCACCTGAGATAATAGAAAACAGGAAGAAGTATTCTAATTCTTCTACAAGAATTAAAGCTTAACAATCGATGTAGAGGCATTATTGGTTCAAAGGAATCCACTGACACCTACTTGAAAGCAAGAGCAATAAATGATCTTACACAGAGAAGAAGGTTATGCTCAATGTTACTAGGGACCAGGAAAGTTTTAGACAATTTTTCTTAACAGGCATAAGAAGAAGGATCAGAAAACACTCTTAGAGAAAACTGTTGACAATTATAATTGTAATTTAAAGTTGCAAATGCAGATACGGTGCGGGTAAGGAGAAAAGAAAGGCTTTCTAAACAGAGGGACCTCTGTGAACAGAAGGTGTGAGGAATCCATAAAACTTTTAAAAAAGGGAAATTAAGGTGGGACCAGATGGTAGAAGGTCTTGAAATTCCGTGATAGGATTTGAGTTTTAATTTGTGAGCAGAGTGATTATATGATTACAAGTGGGTTTTGTGTGGGTAATTAAGGCTGCAGATTGTTGGGAATGGGATGAGCGAAGTTAGGCTGAAGGAAGGATGAAGCTGGAGTCAGGCAGATGGGTTAGGGCGATGTGGGCACAGTTTAGGTTAGATGTAACTCTGGTCTTAGCTAGGTTATGGCAGTAGGACGGAGAATAAAGGGAAAACAGGTATGCTATTTCGGTAGTAAATCCCAAAAGGCAGGGCAGATGCTTGGATGTGTGTATGGGATGGGAAGGGGCTGATAGGAAGGGAAGAAGAGTTAAAAAATAACTGTGAGACTGGAATACTCATATAGGCAGCCTAGATTTTCTGCTTTGCCATGATAATAAGCTTGAATATTCATCAAAAGAAGGGTTTTCTATAAATTATTTCATTTGAAATAAATTTTGTTTCTGTGTCGAAGTTACAGAAAAATGAAAAAATAATTCCAAAATATATTCTGTCTTTTGCATGAGAAGGTCATTTAGATAATAACCAGCATACAGTGAGGGCAGTGGTCTTTGGAAATAAGCCAGCCCAGATAGCAAGGGTCTGGAGAGAACCTCATCAGTTGAAAACCCAAACTTGGATTCTTTTCAAGCCAGTCTGTGTCTTGGTCAATATCTCTTGGCCATTGGCATTGTGAATTGGCTGTGAGGAAAGCAAGGGAAAGTGTTTTGGAGATAGAAGGGCTCAGGGGAAGGAATAATTTTTCCCCGACCTTGGACAGCATACGAAGAAAGAGAACAGATCTATTATAAATCCATGAGAAAATAGAAAATTAAAATCAATACAAACTATTCACTCATCAATTCATTCAGCCCTACATAATAACTCTTATTCTGAGGATCTTGGATTAGCGCTCTGTTCTATGAAGTTTTCTCCTTCTGTACTAAAGAGAATCCTGACTCAGGACACTTTTGCTCCTTATTTTTCTAAGCTATAGAATGCTTAGAATGCTATACTTCTGCTATACATGTATACGTAATGGGATGTGTATACTTGGTATATGTGTGTGTGTGTATAAAACGCTTAGTTACCTGTGTTTCAGTATTCTATCTTACACAGAAATTATCTTGATATTCAAAGACTCTCCATCAACTAACTCATTTTAATTATTGTCTAAGGTGTAATGTTATCTAAGAACCTTAGAAATTCTGTTCAAGCTGATATACTACAAAACATAATTACTGTTCTAAAAATGTTAGACTCATGTTTCAATCTACTTGAACACATAAGTTTATATTTTTACATGCCTACACATTATGTAGAATGTTAGTTTTCTGGTCAATAAACCAGTATAAGTCATTTAAGATATCAGATGAACTAGTGTCTTCATGCGAAAACAAAGTGGAATTTCGTGCTTGTGTTACATGCTTCACTGATAACCTCAGGGAAAAGACATATAGTTGTTAGGTGTTACTTGTGTTTTGTAAATCAAAATTATTAAAACAAGTCTGACTTGTCCAAAGATTCACCTTAAATATGGGAACCCAAGTTCCTATTTAAAAGAAGCTTCTGGGAATTCCCTGGCAGTCCAATGGTTAGGACTTGGCGCTGTGACTGCCGGGGCCCCCGGTGATCCCTGGTTGGGGAACTAAGATCCTGCAAGCCTTGCAGTGTGGACAAAAAAAATAAAAAATAAAAATAAAAGAGCTTCTGAGCCAGTAGTTTCTGATACAAGTTCATTTTGGTTTTTGTTTTACTTAAAAGGCTAGCATAATAAAATATTAGAAACTTTTTATTTTCTGGAAATTTTGGCAAATAATTGATTTATATAAGCACACATTTATTTCTGTGAAACAATCAGAAGAGAAGTTTTTTAACTTAAGAGGTGTTATAATCTAATTTAATAACAACCTCTGGAGATAGGAGAATATTTGAGTGGTAAAGGTCTTTTCTGGTTACAGACACCAAGGTATCCAAAGAGCTTGTAGTTTCAGTCACAGATCTCACAGGTCAGAGAGAACACAGAAACACAAAGCCTCACCAGTCTAGCTCTCAAAAAGCTTATTCTCTCTGAATTGATTTGTGATCACATGTAAGCAAGAAAAGAGAAAAGACTAACCAACTGGAAACTGCCGCCCTTCACCAGCTCAATCAACACAACTCATTAAATGGGCAAACCATTAAACCAGATTCCTAGCCATCATTCTAATAACAATGGCAACAGCAATCACAACAATAACTTACCAGCTACGTGCAAACACATAAGCGCACAGACACAAAGAGAGCTTGCAGACTTCCACACAAACCAGAACCAGAACCAAATTTGGCCAAGATTTGAAAGGAAAAGGAAGGGCTTGGCATCAGGTTAAAGAAAAAAGAGAAGAAACAGTGAAGTTCCAGTACTGCTGGAAAATTACCCTGGAGGCCTAGAAAAGACGAGTCCATGCGGAATACTTCTTGGAAAAACACTTTAATTGGTTCTGGCTCGGAAGTCCACTTGGACATGTTTAACCATCTCCAAAACAAAGTCTAATTTTTGGAAAGTTAAAAACATTGTCCTTATTCAATTATAGAAGGAGCACATGTCAAAAATTGTATTCTTGTTAGTTAATGAGGGAACCAGCAGGATCACAAGGCTGATTCAAAGAATTCATGGAACAAAGATGTGTATAATCAGAAAGCCAAAGGAATGCAGAAACAGATTTTCTAATAGATAAAAAATTGGTTAGTGTCTTATGGGACCATACAAGTATAATAACTGGAGTTGTTATTTCTACCAGACTGAAATCTACAAGTAGACTTCTAACTTCATAATGTCTACGCTTTGATCAAATAAACAGTGACATCTCACACAGGTACATTTGCCTAAATAATTAATTATGACATGTGGGGACCTTGAAGGCTTTGAATAGACTTTGGATTTTACCCAAAGTGCAGTGTTTTCAGGATAGTGATGATGGTGGTGTGGCTTAGGGTATTGGCAAGGGAAACCGAGAATGCTCTGTGGATTCTAGATATATTTTAAGGAGGAAGATATCCAGGATGATGGTCAGATTACTGACATGAGCAACTGGGGGTATTTGGGTGTCATTTACTGAGATAGAACTGGAAGGGGAGCAGATGGAGAGGGGGATGGGAAATTTAATTTGGGAAGCAGTAGGTGGGAGATGTTTGTGAAATAACTAAGAGGTTATTTTAAGTAGACAGTTGGACATTTGGGTCTGGGGCTCAGAGGAGAGGTCAGGATAAGAGATAATTGACAATTTGGGGATGGGAAAGTGAGGGCATGGATGACCTCAAGGAGGAGAGACTCAGAGTGAGAAATGTGCTTGGAATGCAGGCTCTGGTACTCCAAACTTGAGAGGTCAGGTAAGAGAGGAGGAGTCCACACAAAGGAGACAAGATGAGGGGCCATTGAAATCGGAGAACCTGGGGAGTGAAGAGAAGAGAGTGGGTTTTGAGTGTTTATCAAAGAAAACTCTGAGACTTGGTCACTCTTATGGGTTGGATTGTGTCTCCCCAAAGACATATGTTGAAGTCCTAATCCCTAGTACCTCAGAATATGAGTGTATTTGGAAATAGGGTCCTTGCAGCAATAATTAGTTGAGATGAAGTCATACAAGTGCTGAACATTCATGACTTGAGCTAGAGTGGCCTTGCTAAAGGGTGAGGCAGAGCCATACTCGAGTGGATGGTGGAGTAAGCCATGGACACGTGGAGACAGCTTGCACAGAGCTATGATCCCCAGACTTCATTGGCTCATAGAAGCTCTAAGAAGTTTAGGAAAACTGTGTACCCCCAGCACAGTGGTACATGGACAATGTTCATCATAATTTTAAGTAATTTCAAAATATATATGTTTAAAAATATATATGTTTCAGCATTCTTTTAGGTTCTGTACCCAGTTTCAACGTGTGTGTGTGTGTGCCTCCCACTGAAACTGAGTAGGACCCTGTGGGGGTCCTGGGCATGGAAGCCTTTCTGTCCCCCATTTCTTGTAGGAAACAGACTCCAGCCTCCATGACATTTCCTGAGTTCCAAAGGGCAGATTCGAACAGTTGCTAATCCAGGAAGGGAAGGGATACAAAGACAAGGGAGGGGCAGCCAAGAAACAATAGTGCAGCCTGGGAGCAGGGTCCTGGTTCCTCCTCAAGGGAGACAGGTAACAAAGTCTTTAAACTCTTTATGGAATTAAAACCCAACAAATGGAAGATGTCAGCATTCTTCATATCAGAGAAGCTCATCAAGATTACCTGAGACCCGGGGCTTCCCTGGTGGCGCAGTGGTTGAGAATCTGCCTGCCAATGCAGGGGACACGGGTTCGAGCCCTGGTCTGGGAAGATCCCACGTGCCACGGAGCAACTAGGCCCGTGAGCCACAATTACTGAGCCTGCGCGTCTGGAGCCTGTGCTCCGCAACAAGAGAGGCCGCGATAATGAGAGGCCCGCGCACCGCGATGAAGAGTGGCCCCCGCTTGCCGCAACTAGAGAAAGCCCTCGCACAGAAACGAAGATCCAACACAGCCATAAATAAATAAATAAAATAAATAAACCCCAAAAAAGTTAAAAAAAAAAAGATTACCTGAGACCAGATTAGAGGAGTGCAGGCCCTGCACACACCCTAATCTTATCAGCAACTCCACCCTTGAACCGTTGCCATAAAACTCCTTATCAAACTCCCCTGGGTTGGAACACATAGTTTTTGAGGGCAGGAGCCTGCTGTGTCCCCCTTTGCCTGACAAAGCAATAAAGCTATTCTTTTCTACTTCACCCAAAACTCTGTCTCTGAGATTTGATTTGGCACCAGTGCACAGATGCCGAGCTTTCAGCATCACCACCAACAAGAAATTTTCGGACACCAGCAGGGTGTCCTACAATTCAACTCAATTCTGACACTCTTTATCTGGAGCTAGCATTAGATTCCACAGGTTGAGGGCTCAGTCCTACAGACAGCACCCTGCATTCCCTTCCGACGCCAATCACAAGTCCAGGTTGTCACCTGTATTTCTGTGCTTTAGATTGGGGGTTCCAGTGACCCAATCCCCCTCCCTGTGTTTGATTAATTTTGCTAGAGGGGCTCACAGAACTCAGAGAAACATTTTATTACTAGATCACTGGTGTATTAGAAAAGGATATAATTCAGGAACATCCAGATGGAAGAGATACAGAGACCAAGGTATGTGGGAAAGGGCTTAGAGCTTCCGTGCCCTTTGAGAGCACACCATTCTCCTCAAATCTCCATGTATTTGCTAACCTGGAAGCTTTTTGAACCCCATTCTTTTCAGTTTTATGGAGGCTTCATTACATGTTCATGATTGATTAACTCATTGGCTATTGGTGATTGAACTCATTTTCCAGTTCCTCTCCCCTTCCTGGAGGTCAGGGTGTGGGACTAAAGTTCCAACCCTCTAATCACAAGGTTCTTCTGATTATTAGAGCCCATCCTTAGGGAGAGTCCCAAAGCCACCTTATTAACATAATAAAAGACACCTCCATCACTCTTTTACAAATTCCAAGGGTTTTAGGAACTCTGTGCTAGAAATGGAGATGAAGACAAAGGGTCTATATATACTCGTTATTATAAATCAAAATATCACAGGCATGTTGAAATTTTAAGATAAAACTATTGTATGGTCTTTTAAAATTTACTTAGGAAATCCACATACAATCACAATTTGATATTCAGAAATTTTACTTAAAATATCCATGAATGAGTTGGAAATTTTATGTCATTCTTTTTCCCTTATACTCTTATTTCCATTTGATTTCTTCTACAGAATTTTATCATATTATATCTTTATGCTTGGAAATCATTTTTTGAGCGATGTTTGCAACAAATTATAGACACTGAAATTAAATTTTTAAAAAGTCCCATAACCATAATCTTCTAAGTATTAAATATTTTTCTTCTGGGTTAAATATTTCTTACAATTAATATTTGCATACAAGTCAAGACAATAGGATGCATTATACAACTTGATAAATTATTGTTAAACATATAAAAGTTACTAGAAATGTGCCTGTTAAAGAGATAAATGGAGGTTTTTCTTCAAGTAATTTAAGTATCCAAGGTTCAATATTATTTTTTGTGAAAATGAGACAGAGTTCTGCATCAATATTTTTCCTATTTTTTACTTTTATTAATATATTCCCTGAGAAACCTTTTCACAGAATTAAGTAGACAAGAACAGAAGGACTTTTGTTCTAGCAGTGCCATTCATTTCTTTAAATGCCTTCTGAGGTTTATGACAAAAATCAGAGAGTATATATCAAAAATCATTTTAAATAGCCTATTGGTTGACAAAAGGATGTGGTTTTCCTTCAGTTAGGTTGAAAGTAAGTATTAGAAAAAGATCTTTTACCCAGTTGCTACAATTATTCACTTTCTCAACATCTATACCAACATTTTCAATTGCCCCTTTGTTAGGCATCAGAAGGGCAGGGTGGTTGATACCTGAAGGCAATGAAATTCAAGAAGTTTAAGCTTCTTGATCCCTCAGACAAAACTATAATTCAAAAAGATACATGCACCTCTATGTTCATAGCAGCACTATTCACAATAGCCGAGACATGGAAACAACCTACATGCCCATCGACAGATGAATGGAAAAAGAGGATGTGGTACATATATACAATGGAATACCATTCAGCCATAAAAAAAGAATGATAATGCTATTTGCAGCAATGTGGATGCAACTAGAGATATCATACTAAGTGAAGTCAGAAAGAGAAAGAAAAATACCATACGATATCACTTGTATGTGGAATCTAAAATATGACACAAATGAACCTATCTATGAAATTGAAACAGAATCAGAGACATAGAGAATAGACTGGTGGTTGCCAAGGGGGAGGGGAATGGGGGAGGGTTGGTTTGGGAGTTTGGGGTTAGCAGATGCAAACTGGTATATATAGAATGCATAAATAACAAGGTCCTACTGTATAGCACAGGGAACTATATTCAATATCCTGTGATAAACCATAACGGAAAAGAATATGAAAAAGAGTATATATGTATATATGTATAATTGAGTCACTTTCCTGTACAGCAGTAATTAACACATTGTAATTCAACTATACTTCAATAAAAAATAAATTATATATTAAAAAATGCACATGCCCCAGCAAATGCTGTGAGTTAGAGTCTCACTACTTGAAGTGTGGTTCATGGCTGGGCAACACCACTGTCACCCGGGCATGCCCCGGGCATTGTCAAATATGTAGACCCTCGAGATAGCCTCATCCACCAGAGGACAGACAGCAGAAGCAAGAAGAACTACAATCCTGCAGCCTGTGGAACAAAAACCACTTTCACAGAAAGACAGACAAGATGAAAAGGCAGAGGGCTATGTACAAGATGAAGGAAAAAGATAAAACCCAAGAAAAACAACTAAATGAAGTGGAGATAGGCAACCTTCCAGAAAAAGAATTCAGAATAATGATAATGACTATGATCCAGGACCTCGGAAAAAGAATGGAGGCAAAGATCGAGAAGATGCAAGAAATGTTTAACAAAGACCTAGAAGAATTAAAGAACAAACAAACAGAGATGAACAATACAATAACTGAAATGAAAACTACACTAGAAGGAATCAATAGCAGAATAACTGAGGCAGAAGAACAGATAAGTGACGTGGAAGACAGAATGGTGGAATTCACTGTCGCAGAACAGAATAAAGAAAAAAGAATGAAAGGAAATGAAGACAGCCTAAGAGACCTCTGGGACAACATTAAATGCAACAACATTCACATTGTAGGGGTCCCAGAAGGAGAAGAGAGAGAGAAAGGACCTGAGAAAATATTTGAAGAGATTATAGTTGAAAACTTCCCTAACATGGGAAAGGAAATAGCCACCCAAGTCCAGAAAGCGCAGCGAGTCCCATGCAGGATAAATCCAAGGAGAAACACACTGAGACACAAAGTAATCAAACTGGCAAAAATTAAAGACAAAGAAAAATTATTGAATGCAGCAAGGGAAAAATGACAAATAATATACAAAGGAACTTCCATAAGGTTAACAGCTGATTTCTCAGCAGAAACTCTACAAGCCAGAAGGGAGTGGCATGATATACTTAAAGTGATGAAAGGGAAGAACCTACAAACAAGATTACTCTACCCGGCAAGGATCTCATTCAGATTCGATGGAGAAATCAAAAGCTTTACAGACAAGCAAAAGCTAAGAGAATTCAGCACCACCAAACCAGCTCTACAACAAATGCTAAAGGAACTTCTCTAAGTGGGAAACACAAGAGAAGAAAAGGACCTACAAAAACAAACCCAAAACAATTAAGAAAATGGTCATAGGAACATACATATTGATAATTACCTTAAACGTGAATGGATTAAATGCTCCAACCAAAAGACACAGGCTTGCTGAATGGATACAAAAACAAGACCCATATATATGCTGTCTACAAGAGACCCACTTCAGACCTAGGGAGACATACAGAATGAAAGTGAGGGGATGGAAAAAGATATTCCATGCAAATGGAAATCAAAAGAAAGCTGGAGTAGCAATACTCATATCAGATAAAATAGACTTGAAAATAAAGAATGTTACAAGAGACAAGGAAGGACACTACATAATGATCAAGGGATCAATCCAAGAAGAAGACATAACAATTATAAACATATATGCACCCAACATAGGAGCACTTCAATACATAAGGCAACTGCTAACAGCTATAAAAGAGGAAATCACCAGTAACACAATAATAGTGGGGGACTTTAACACCTCACTTACACCAATGGACAGATCATCCAAAATGAAAATAAATAAGGAAACAGAAGCTTTAAATGATACAGTAGACCAGATAGATTTAGTTGATATTTATAGGACATTCCATCCAAAAACAGCAGATTACACTTTCTTCTCAAGTGCACACAAAACATTCTCCAGGATAGAGCACATCTTGGGTCACAAATCAAGCCTCAGTAAATTTAAGAAAATTGAAATCATATCAAGCATCTTTTCTGACCACAACACTATGAGATTAGAAATGAATTACAGGGAAAAAACGTAAAAAACACAAACACATGGAGCCTAAACAATACTTTACTAAATAACCAAGAGATCACTGAAGAAATCAAAGAGGAAATCAGAAAATACCTAGAGACAAATGACAATGAAAACACGATGATCCAAAACCTATGGGATGCAGCAAAAGCAGTTCTAAGAGGGAAGTTTATAGCTATACAAACCTACCTCAAGAAACAAGAAAAATCTCAAGTAAACAATCTAACGTTACACCTAAAGGAACTTTAGAAAGAAGAACAAGCAAAACCCAAAGTTAGCAGAAGGAAAGAGATCATAAAGATCAGAGCAGAAATAAATGAAATAGAAACAAAGAAAACAATAGCAAAGATCAATAAAACTAAAAGCTGGTTCTTTGAGAAGATAAACAAAATTGATAAACCATTAGCCAGACTCATCAAGAAAAAGAGGGAGAGGACTCAAATCAATAAAATTAGAAATGAAAAAGGAGAAGTTACAACAGACACCGCAGAAATACAAAGCATCCTAAGAGACTACTACAAGCAACTCTATGCCAATAAAATGGACAACCTGGAAGAAATGGACACATTCTTAGGAAGGTATAACCTTCCAAGACTGAACCAGGAAGAAATAGAAAATATGAACAGACCAATCACAAGTAATGAAATTGAAACTGGGATTAAAAATCTTCCAACAAACAAAAGTCCAGGACCAGATGGCTTCACAGGTGAATTCTATCAAACATTTAGAGAAGAGCTAACACTCATGCTTCTCAAACTCTTCCAAAAAATTGCAGAGGAAGGAACACTCCCAAACTCATTCTATGAGGCCGTCATTACCCTGATACCAAAACCAGACAAAGATACTACTAAAAAAGAAACTTACAGACCAATATCAATGGTGAATATAGATGCAAAAATCCTCAACAAAATACTAGCAAACAAAATCCAACAACATATTAAAAGGGTTGTACACCATGATCAAGTTGGATTTATCCCAGGGATCCAAGGAGTCTTCAATATACGCAAATCAATCAATGTGATACACCATATTAACAAACTGAAGAATAAAAACCATATGATCATCTCAATAGATGCAGAAAAAGCTTTTGACAAAATTCAACACCCATTTAGGATAAAAACTCTCCAGGAAGTAGGCATAGAGGGAACCTACCTCAACATAATAAAGGCCATATACGACAAACTCACAGCAAACATCATTCTCAATGGTGAAAAACTGAAAGCATTTCCTCTAAGATCAGGAACAAGACAAGGATGTCCACTCTCACCACTATTATTCAACATAGTTTTGGAAGCCCTAGCCATGGCAATAAGAGAAGAAAAAGAAATGAAAGGAATACAAATTGGAAAAGAAGAAGTAAAACTGTCACTGTTTGCAGATGACCTGATACTATACATAGATAATCCTAAAGATGTCACCAGAAAACTACTAGAGCTAATCAATGAATCTGCTAAATTTGCAGGATACAAAATTAATGCACAGAAATCTCTTGCATTCCTATACACTAATGATGAAAAATCTGAAAGAGAAATTGAGGAAACACTCCCATTTACCACTGCAACAAAAAGAATAAAATACCTGTGAATAAACCTACCTAGGGAGACAAAAGACCTGTATGCAGAAAACTATAAGACACTGATGAAAGAAATTAAAGATGATACCAACAGATGGAGATATATACCATGTTTTTGGATTGGAAGAATAAATATTGTGAAAATGACTATACTATCTAAAGCAATCTACAGATTCAATGCAATCCCTATCAAACTACCAGTGGCATTTTTTACGGAACTAGAACAAAAAATCTTAAAATTTGTATGGAGACACAAAAGACCCTGAATAGCCAAAGTAGTCTTGAGGGAAAAAAATGGAGCTGGAGGAATCAGACTCCCTGACTTCAGACTATACTATAAAGCTACAGTAATCAAGACAATATGGTACTGACACAAAAACGGAAACATAGATCAATGCAACAGGATAGAAAGCCCAGAGATAAACGCACGCACTTATGGTCAACTAATCTATGACAAAGGAGGCAAGGATATACAATGGAGAAAAGACAGTCTCTTCAGTAAGTGGTGCTGGGAAAACTGGACAGCTACATGTAAAAGAATGAAATTAGAACACTCCCTAACACCATACACAAAAATAAACTCAAAATGTATTATAGACCGAAGTGTAAGACCGGACACTATAACACTCCTAGAGGAAAACATAGGAAGAACACTCTTTGACATAAATCACAGCAAGATCTTTTTGATCCACCTCCTAGAGTAATGGAAATAAAAAGAAAAATAAACAAATGGGACCTAATGAAACTTAAAAGCTTTTGCACAGCAAAGGAAACCATAAACAAGACAAAAAGACAACCCTCAGAATGGGAGAAAATATTTGCAAATGAATCAACAGACAAAGGATTAATCTCCAAAATATATAAACCGCTCATGCAGCTCAATATTAAAAAAAACAACCAACCCAATCCAAAAATGGGCAGAAGACCTAACTAGACATTTCGAAGAAGACATACAGATGGCCAAGAAGCACATGAAAAGCTGCTCAACATCACTAATGATTAGAGAAATGCAAATCAAAACTACAATGAGGTATCACCTCACACCAGTTAGAATGGGCATCATCAGAAAATCTACAAACAACAAATGCTGGAGAGGGTGTGGAGAAAAGGGAACCCTCTTGCACTGTTGGTGGGCATGTAAGTTGATACAGCCACTATGGAGAACAGTATGGAGTTTCCTTAAAAAACTAAAAATTGAATTACTATATGATCCAGCAATCCCACTACTGGGCATATACCCAGAGAAAACCATAATTCCAAAAGACACATGTACCCCAATGTTCATTGCAGCACTGTTTACAATAGCCGGGACATGGAAGCAACCTAAATGCCCATCGACAGATGAATGGATAAAGAAGATGTGGTGGTACATATATACAATGGAATATTACTCAGCCATAAAAAGGAACGAAATTGGGTCATTTGTTGAGACGTGGATGGATCTAGAGACTGTCATACAAAGTGAAGTAAGTCAGAAAGAGAAAAACAATTATTGTATATTATCGCATATATGTGGAACCTAGAAAAATGGTACAGATGAACCGGTTTGCAGGGCAGAAATTGAGTAACAGATGCAGAGAACTAACGTCTGGACACCAAGAGGGGAAAGTGGCTGGGGCGTGTGGGTGGTGGTGGGATGAATTGGGAGATTGGGATTGACATGTATACACTGATGTGTATAAAATTGATGAGTAATAAGAACCTGCTGTATAAAAAAATAAATGAAATAAAATTTAAAAATTAAAAATAAATAAATAAAAGAAATGTAGGTAAAATTCAATTTTTATACCAAATTGTTAGGCTATGTCTTAGAATGAAAAGATAGAACAAATCTAATTTTTTATTGTTTTGCCTGGAACTCTGAACACAAGAGTATAATGGAGTTTTGAAGTGGAATAAACCTTCCAGATCAACTAACTTAGCAGTTCTCACATCTTTTGGTCTTAGGACCCCTTTAAACTTAAAAAACTGATGAGAAGCCCAAAGAGCTTTTGTTAACGTGAGTTATATCTAGTGATGTTTACCCTGTTAGAAATTAAAACCATGAAACATTTAAAATAGCCGTTTATTAATCCATTTAGAAATGAGTAATAAGCCAATTCATGTTCACATAAATAACATAATTTTTGTAAAGCAGTATTTTAAAAATTACTGATAATGGCATTGTTTTACATCTTTGCAAATCTCTTTCATGTCTGGCTTAATAAAATATAGTTGGATTCTCCTACATGCTTCTACATTCAATCTGTTGTGATATGTTTTTGTTTTGTTTTTCAATTTTCAAAGGATAATTTAATAATTCTGTTCCCAGCTGGTCAAGTAACCAGGATCATTGTGAGTTCGCACCCATTTGAGAAACAGTTGGGGGCATAAATTATAAATGGAAACAAAAAAATTAATGATTTTCTTTCCCTTCTCAGACCATTTTTCCATAAGATTGGGGTATAAGAAGGCTACGAACAAATGCATCATGACATTACACTAGCTTCACCCTTCATTCCTACAGTCCGAGTTAATGAAAGGCAAACAAGGCGATTTCTACAAAACACATATATTCTAGGAAAATCTCTCTAGTAAAGTGTGACTAGTATGACGGTGTGTGTGCATGTGAGCACTTCTGGGGTATTTCCATGCCTTTGGGGTGTCATACGGTTGCCCTTTAGAATTAGTAAGATGGGGATCTATCACCTCACATTGGATTTCCTGGTGGGTTTTCCCATATTTAAAAAGAAGTTATGAAACTAATATACTATGGTAAATCAACTATACTTCAATAAAAAAAAAGAAGCTGCACCCTATTATTCCTGACACTGAGATCTTTCAAGTCCAAATGCAAATACACATTTAAAACCTGTTTTTCTTTGGTTTCTTCACTTGAAAATTTTATTTCCCTGAAATATTCTGTTGGCTTTCTCTTTTTCCTTAGGTGTGCTATTTCTTTTTTTTTAACATGTGCAAGTGGATTATCAGAAAAAGCCAGCACAATGGATGTTTTCCTTAATTTGCATTTTTGGTTTTTCTTTGCATACAATATTTCTTTTGTTCTGAATACAAATGATTTTTTTTTTTTAACATCTCAGCTCAGTGCTTTGTGTCCACCTAGATGGGTGGGATAGGGAGGGTGGGAGAGCAAAGCAAGAGGGAGGAGATATGGGGATGTATGTTTATGTATAGCTGATTCACTTTGCTATACAGCAGAAATTAACACACCATTGTAAAGCAATTATACTCCAATACAGATGTTAAAAAAAAAAGATATGTTGTTTTAACTGAAGTTTATAGAGAGAATTTGGCTTCATACAGATATGTCACTTGGAAAGAGAAGGATAGAAAAAAAAAAAGGTAGACCCTCAGAGACCATCCAGGCCTACTGAATCAAGATCAGCATTTTCACAAGTTCCCCAGAAATTCAGAGGTACTTTGAGGTTTGAGAAATGCTACTCTTGGGTATTCTGTGTTAGGAAGGTAAACCAAATTGAAATCAGTAAGCATTTCTGGTAGATTGTCTAAAGAGATCTCAGAAGAAAAGGACCTGGATTCCAGAGTCTCTAGTATTTGGTGTGTTTTCTTTGCTCATTTAAAATAAATATTCACTTTCAGACCAAATTTTATATTTGTAATTTTTTTTCTTGAAAGGGATTCCCAATACCGTATAACCCCCAGGGCTTCCAAAACTTGTGTCTGTCCCTGGACAAGCACATGTGTTGAGAATAGAGAGCGGAGGGGAAGGTGCAGAAAAGAGAGCAAACTTAGTGGGGAAAAGCAGCAAGGCTGCGTGTCGGTGAGGAGGGCACACCAGTTTAATGGGCTGTGTGATATGTTTTTAGCATCTCCCGGTGATAGAGAGCTTGTCGGTGGGGGCATTCTTCCTGTGCTGGAGGCTTACAGGATGCATGCAAGAGAGGGAGGAGAAGGATGAGAAGATTAAAGTCCCGTGACTCTCATTTTTATCCTCATGATACTCTTACGACATGTATGTGATCAGCATTTTAGAGCTGAAGAAACCGAGACCTGAGTCAGAGAATTTTCTAAAATGCCACACTGTTCCTGACCCCGTTCAACAACCCCCAAGCCCCCCGGCTACGCTTAGCTTTGCCTGCTTCCTGGGACTTGGCCACTGGCTCAGTGGAGAGACCCATTGAGCCTCCATTCCTGGTGGGGTGGGTGCGCTGGGGGTGCTGGCCTTGGGCACGGCCTCCATGATGCCTCTGAAGGAAGAGCCGCCCCTGCGTCGAAGGTCAGCCTGGCTTAGCCGTGGTCCTGCTTCCTGCCATCACCCCTGGGCCCAGATGAGGCGCTGTACGGTAGGCAACGCAATATGGCCGCTCCAGCAGCTGCCAGCACAGCCAGGTCACACCGCTCAGGTGTGCGACAGTCAGTGTTGTCGGGGGTAAAGTGAGGGACAGGACACAAGTAGGAGCTGAAAAAATAAATTCCTCTCCCCTGGTGGATGGATCTGAGGCTCAGGGTTTCTACATGTCATATTTGGATGGCATCCTGTGCTGGGAACTAGCTGTCTCCTGCAGCATACGTACCACCTTCAATTTGTTTCTCCCTTATTCCTACTGCCTTGGGGTGGGACCTCCCAAGGAAGCCGTAGCACACAGCTCTGCCTCAACTTCTGTTTCCAAAAGTGTCCTGGAGCAGGACACTTCCCTAGGAGGCAGCAGAGTTTGTAGCGGAAGTCCTCATTTTGAGTACTCTCTACGTGCCATGCACCAAGCTAAGTTCTAGGAAGGTAAAATAAACCAAGAAAAATGTGACCCCTTCCTTCGGGGGGTACAGATGCAGGTTTTCCCGTCTCCTGGTGCTCTGTTCTTTCTAGACTACAGCATAGTGATTGCAATGGATGATTTGTTTCTAAAAACTGGATGGAATGTTTCACCAGATACCTCCTACTGCAGAAAGTGAACTCCTCCTGCCACACTTTTGTTTTCTGAGTGGATTTTATGTGAAAGTATAACATGCTCTTTCTGTGTATATGAAACAGAAAGAGAGCAGCAAACAATATACCTCACAAAAATAATTTACTTCAAATGGGCTTTTTTTTTTTTAGAAGACACACTTTTTGTTCACTCCTTTGAATCTGACACACCTTGTAGTAATTGAGGTTATTAGCCACTCTACAATGAATGACCACATATGCAGCCTTCTAATTCCCTTGTCTCCTATATGTGTCATTATTCATATTCCATTCATTCATTCATTCACAGAGAAAGGGTTGTAGCACTGAATTTAACAAAATAAAACATTGACTTCTGGTGTAATCTTAGTCTCTGGTGAAGAAGCAGCCTGCTTTGAACAATGAAGTTGGACACTTGGGAGGATTCAAAGTTGGCACAGAATGGGTCATAGGAATCATTATATTACACAAGAAGAAACCGAGTCCCAGAGAGGGTAGAGGGATTCTCCAGCATCAATGATAGAGCTGGGGCTCAAGCAGCTTCAGGCCCTTTTACCGTCGTGATGTTTGGGAACTCTTTTCTTTATCAGAAAAAACAAGTTCTATTTAGGTATGAAAGTATTCATCCAGCTCCTGCGATCCCCTCTTCAGAGTGAACAACTGGGATGAAGCCTACTTCTTAAAGAAAAGGCCATAACCTTGGAGTTACACATTTATGAGGAAAGCATTCCTCTT
Organism: Balaenoptera acutorostrata; assembly: GCF_949987535.1. Taxonomy (NCBI): domain Eukaryota; kingdom Metazoa; phylum Chordata; class Mammalia; order Artiodactyla; family Balaenopteridae; genus Balaenoptera; species Balaenoptera acutorostrata. The sequence goes on along the minus strand of NC_080065.1, from coordinate 17,052,638 downwards.
TGCAATTGCCACACAAGAATTTGGGAACAGCTGTAGCATAAGCAACAGTGTAAGGTGTCTTCTCTCCCACTCCAGTGGCAAAGCCAAGACTATGTTTGCTAAATTTTCTAGGTGATTTCCCCTGCTTTACATTTTGTCCAGATTAAAAATGTCCAGAATACCCCACATGCAATTTTGCAGAACTGACAATATTTAACACTGCTAACATCTTGGTAATCATTACTTTGAAAATGTGCACCTAAATGCTGGCCCTGAGCAAGGGAAAATGTTTGCCTCATTAGGCTGTTTAGTGGATTTCAAAGTGATTGATCCACTGGGAAAGAGTTTATATGAAATTGTTCTGCTCTTTTTTTTTTTAAGTGAATTTTTTGCAATTTGCTACATAAGAATAATAAAATGAACTCCAATGAGATTAAGTTAGTATAATGCTTTCTGTAATTAAATCTCAACTTAAGACCAGTGCTGCAAATATGAGTAAGCAACTAAATTAAATATGTTTTAACTAGGCTTTAATAGTCTACGAGGAAAATCTATGCTGGAACCAAGAACTCAGATAGTATATCAATAAAACATCTCTCCTATGATATCAAACTATAAAATGGAAATCCTTGTTAAATCTTTGATAAAAATCTAAATACTTTGCCTTCTTACTTTTTAAACATATTCTTTCCCTAACCCCTGCAATTTTAAATATTTGCTATTTTAGTGAGAAAATTCAAGGGAATATCTCCATAGTTAGTATGGAGTAGTTAAAAGAGCCCTACATTTTTTTTTTTTTTTTTTTTACAAACTAGAGATATAAACCTTTATTTCACAACTTTGTCATAATTCATTTTCTAATGAGACATGTACTGGGGACATAGTTTAAAATACTGGGAAAGCTAGATGCTCAGTGTCTTCCAGGCAGGAGCAAAGATGTGGTCACTCCAGGGCCGATGCATTCCTAGGGTTTCAGGCAGCATGGACCAGTCGTACCAGTATTGTCCAACCCCAGTTTTACTTAGAGCCACCTCCTTTTTTGGGGCCGTTAGTCCTCATTTCATGCCAAATTTTCACTAGAGGCTCCCTGTTCTTCCAAATGAGTTCATGACCATAAGTAATATACCGTATTCCAAAAAGAGCTCCCTCAAGATGTGCTGCATGACCAAAAAATTTCCATCCCAGGATCATTCCTGCTGTATCCATGGCAATAATGGCTTTTAGGGCATTCCCTGCTTTGAACGTGAACATTGGAAGGAAGATAATGGCGAGCCTCCCTTCTGGGATCTTAGTGCAGACAGCTGCAAGGACAGTCATGATTGCGCCTGATGCACCAAGTGATGGTCCATATCTTCCTGTGGCAACTTTACACACATAACTAACAAAATTGGAAATAACACCTGCAGATAAGTACACTGCCATGAACTGCTCTTGCCCGAGAATGTTCACTATGATGGAGGAGAAGCTCCACAAGACATACATATTTGCTGCCATGTGAAACAAGGAGAAATGACTGAATGTTGACAGCAACATTGGAGAACAAAGGACCTTTGAGGCTGGACTGGATGTGAAATATCTGATCATCGTCCGCTGTAGAGAAGGTACTCTCCACAAACAAAATACAAAAACATTTGCAGCTATGATATCTGTCACAGTCTGCTGGCCATCACTTAGCTTATTCCACCACTTGTTAATCTCCTTTCTGAAGTCTCCTTCCTTCTGTGGTCTTATGCTATCCAACCAATCAGCTTTTATACCATCAAAATAACTCTGGACCCTGGATTTCAGTGATTCATATTGCCAAATGGCAGCTGATCCAAATGCACAGCCTGTAAACCCAACAGTAAAAAACAAAGGCTTTACAAGAGTCCTTATAGGAAAGGAAGAAGGATAAAAGGCTGTTTCTTCTACAGGAGGAATCAAAGCACTTCTCTTGTATGCTTCACTACTTGTTCCTGTGTCTGATCTTCGAGGTTCAACCTTCCTGGGTGCTTTTCTGAATCCACATTTTTGCTGAATAAAAAAGTTAAACCTGCGCCCGAGCAGCCGCGGCTGAGCCAGGGCCGCAGTGAGTTCCTCGCAGCTGCGGCCGCCCGCCGGCGGAGCCCACGCCTGACCACAGCCCCAGCCTCTCTGCGCCAAGCCTCGCCACGCCATCTTCCCGAGCCCTACATTTTGATTTAAGGGTTCTAATTCCAATTCTACAACAAAACGGCTGCTTGACAGAACCACTTAATCTGTTTCAGTATCTGTCAAATGAGAGGTTCAGTTTACTCAACAATGTCTGTGTTTCCTGTCCCATTCAATGACTCAAGTTGAGTATCAGTTTGGGCTGTAACATTTAAATGAACATTTAGCCCTTGGTGTGATTTTTACCGTCACATATTTGGAGATACTGGCTTAAGTTACTTTGAGAAATAATGTTGTACAAGGAATTAATTTTACAGATACTCATGTGTAACAATCAGTAGTGGTCCCTGAATTACTCAAAGCCAATCAGATTTTAAACCATTCAGAAACTTCATATTCTCAAAATATGGTAATCCATATCTTCCTAGGAGACATTTCTAAGTGAAAGGAAATATTGAATATCTATAATATTTTCCAATTAGTGAAGAAAGACATCTGGCCTCTTGTGGTTTACCACACTCAGGTGAAAAGCTTAGGTGGATAAGTTGTTTATTTGGAGTATACTTCATAGTACAGCTTTCTAAATTTGCGTGCATTCAGTCAAAGATTTTGCAGTCAAAGACCCTCCAAGAGCAAATATCTTCCTGTCAAATAAAAGATGATACAAATATCACATTTGGTTATTGACCAACTCTGTGAGTTAGACTGAAGTCATATTTATATACTAACTTTACAGTTTTGTTAAAAACTGAGTTTCAGAGGGTTTAATCACCTTTGCCAATTTTACACAGCACTTCAGATGGATCAGAATCTAAGTCTTTTAGTCAGTTACTCTATTCATTACATCACAGGTTCTTTGATTTGCCTAAAAGGAGAAAAGTAATCATTTACGGAAAGTAAGAAGTGCCACTGTAAATGGATAAAGGGAGTAACAAAGCAAAAGCAGACTGTTTATCCAAGGGATCCAGGGGAATTTGGAACTATGCAAATAATTTCTCTCACATATAATTGCTCTTGTTTCTCTAGTCCTTATTAGAAATGGAAGTTAACTGTTGAAAAGATAGGTTGAAAAAATAGATTTTATAAGCAATTTAATGCTTGAATTAGGAAATGGAAGCTAATAAAAGCTCAACTGTTGAGGGAAATGCTTTTCAGCTCCATACGTAGAATGCACAGCAAGAGACAACGCATCAGTGAAGTGAAGATGCCAGTGGGGACGGTGGTCCTTGATGGAAGGCTCAAAGGGCAACTGAATAAAACCTGAATAAAAATAATTTGATTCAAACGTATGTAGATTAGAACACAGAGTTACTAGATATTTAATTACGTATTCCAAGTCAGAAAAAATATCAATAACTGATTGCAGAACAAATATAGTCTGTTTACCATATTAGAATTTCTCCAGATAAGAAGAAACAACTTATCTTTGTATGATTAAATGTTCATTAACACTCGGCACAGTTGAATCATCAGCGAACCGATTACTTGAAAAATAAATGCAAAGACTTCATTTCTTTGTTCCACTATTTTGCCTTTTGGGAAATTTCCTTGAGAATGTAGTTTTTTCAAATTGTTAATCTGTATTTAACTATAAGAAGTGTTAACAAAAGGAGTGTAAGGCAGTGATTCTCAACCCTGGATGTCCATTGGGCAATTCAAGTGTACAGACAGGGTGGAGAACTCCAGTTGTAGTTAGAAGGTCATGGACCCTAAAGTCAGAAGAGTTGAGTGTGAAAACCAGTTCTCAAATATATTCATTTAATTTAATGAATGAAAAAACACTAGATTCATCTTACTAATCTATTGTCTATAACATTTGAATTATAGTCCATACCCGGGGGTGGTACAGGTGTGCTGCAGCTCATGTAATTTGGGGGACCTCTTTGAGAAAAAGAATATAAAAATAAATTACCTTTGCAAATACTAGAAAACTGTACACCCAAATGAACACAAGGCTAAATGTCAATACCTTCACAGTAAATGTCATTCCGACTTTACTATCAAGTTATTGACGGTGTCTTGTTGAAGAGTGGCTATAAGATTACATTATGGGGGGGGAGCTTCAAGATGGCGGAAGAGTAAGACGTGGAGGTCACCATTCTCCCCACAAATACATCAGAGATACATCTACATGTGGAACAACTCCTACAGAACACCTACTGAACACTGGCAGAAGACCTCAGACCTCCCAAAAGGCAAGAAACTCCCCCACGCACCTGGGTAGAGCAAAAGAAAAAAGAAACAACAGAGACAAAAGAATAGGGACGGGACCTGCACCAGTGGGAGGGAGCCGTGAAGGAGGAAAGGTTTCCACACACTAGGAAGCCCCTTCGTGGGCGGGGACTGCGGGTGGTGGAGGGGGAAGCTTTGGAGCCGCGGAGGAGAGCGCAGCCACAGGGGTGCGGCGGGCAAAGCGGAGAGATTCCCGCAAGGAGGCTCGGCGCCGAGCAGCGCTCACCAGCGCGAGAGGCTTGTCTGCTCCCCCGCCGGGGCGGGCGGGGCTGGGAGCTGAGGCTCGGGCTGCGGTTGGATCGCAGGCAGAGGCCTGGGGTTGGCGGCGTGAACACAGCCTGAAGGGGTTAGTGCACCACAGCTAGCCGGGAGGGAGTCCCGGGAAAAAGTCTGCAGCTGCCGAAGAGGCAAGAGACTTTTTCTTCCCTCTTTGTTTCCTGGTGCGAGAGGAGAGGGGATTCAGAGCGCCACCTAAACGAACTCCAGAGACGGGCGCGAGCCGCGGCGATCAGCGTGGACCCCAGAGATGGGCATGAGACGCTAAGGCTGCTGCTGCCGCCACCAAGAAGCCTGTGTGCGAGCACAGGTCACTCTCCACACCGCCCCTCCCGGGAGCCTGTGCAGCCCGCCACTGCCAGGATCCCGTGATCCAGGGACAACTTCCCCGGGAGAACGCACGACGCGCCTCACGCTGCTGCAACGTCACGACGCCTCTGACGCCACAGGCTCACCCCGCCTCCTCCGTACCGCTCCCTCCCCGCGGCCTGAGTGAGCCAGAGCCCCCGAATCAGCTGCTCCTTTAACCTCATCCTGTCTGGGCGAAGAACAGACGCCCTCAGACGACCTACATGCAGAGGCGGGTCCAAATCCAAAGCTGAACCCCGGGAGCTGTGCGAACAAAGAAGAGAAAGGGAAATCTCTCCCAGCAGCCTCAGAAGCAGCGGATTAAAGCTCCACAGTCAACGTGTGTACCTGCATCTGTTGAATACCTGAATAGACAACGAATCATCCTAAATTCAGGAGGTGGACTTTGGGAGCAATGATATATATATATTTTTTCCCTTTTCCTCTTTTTGTGAGTGTGCATGTGTATGCTTCTTTGTGTGATTTTGTCTGTATAGCTTTGCTTTTACCATTTGTCCTAAGGTTCTGCCTGTCTGTTTTTTTTTTTTTTTAATATAGTTTTTAGCACTCATTATCATTGGTGGATTTGTTTTGTGGTTTGGTTGCACTCTTCTTTCTTTCTTTCCCTTTTTTTTTATTACATTAAACAATTTTTAAAAATAATTATTTTTTCTTTTTTCTTTTAATAACTTTATTTTATTTTATTTCATTTTTAAATTTTATTTATTTATTTATTTATTTCTCCCTTTTATTCTGAGCCGTGTGGATGACAGGGTCTTGGTGCTCCAGCCGGGCATCAGGGCTGTGCCTCTGAGGTGGGAGAGCCAAGTTCAGGAAATTGGTCCACCAGAGACCTCCCAGCTCCACATAATATCAAATGGCGAAAATCTCCGAGAGATCTCCATCTCAACACCAAGACCCAGCTCCACTCAACGACCAGCAAGCTACAGTGCTGGACACCTTATGCCAAACAACTAGCAAGACAGGAACACAACCCCACCCATTAGCAGAGAGGCTACCTAAAATCATAATAAGGTCACAGACACCCCAAAACACACCACCAGATGCAGACCTGCCCACCAGAAAGACAAGATCCAGCCTCATCCACCAGAACACAGGCACTAGTCCCCTCCACCAGTAAGCCTACACAACCCACTGAACCAACCTTAGCCACTAGGGTCAGACACCAAAAACAACGGGAACTATGAACCTGCAGCCTGCAAAAAGGAGACCCCAAACACGGTAGGTTAAGCAAAATGAGAAGACAGAGAAACACACAGCAGATGCAGGAACAAGGTAAAAACCCACCAGACCTAACAAATGAAGAGGAAATAGGCAGTCTACCTGAGAAAGAATTCAGAATAATGATAGTAAAGATGATCCAAAATCTTGGAAATAGAATGGAGAAAATACAAGAAACGTTTAACAAGGACCTAGAACAACTAAAGAGCAAACAAACAATGATGAACACACAATAAATGAAATTAAAAATTCTCTAGAAGGAATCAATAGCAGAATACCTAAGGCAGAAGAACGGAGAAGTGACCTGGAAGATAAAGTAGTGGAAATAACTACTGCAGAGCAGAATAAAGAAAAAAGAATGAAAAGAATTGAGGACAGTCTCAGAGACCACTGGGACAACATTAAACGCAACAACTTTCGAATTATCGGGGTTCCAGAAGAAGAAAAAAAGAAAGGGACTGAGAAAATATTTGAAGAGATTATAGTTGAAAACTTCCCTAATATGGGAAAGGAAATAGTTAATCAAGTCCAGGAAGCACAGAGAGTCACGTACAGGAGAAATGCAAGGAGAAACATGGCAAGACATGTATTAATCAAGCTATCAAAAATTAAATACAAAGAAAAAATATTAAAAGCAGCAAGGGAAAGACAACAAATAACATACAAGGGAATCCCCATAAGGTTAACAGTTGATCTTTCAGCAGAAACTCTGCAAGCCAGAAGGGAGTGGCAGGACATATTTAAAGTGATGAAAGGGGAAAATCTACAACAAAGATTACTCTACCCAGTAAGGATCTCATTCAGATTTGACGGAGAAATTAAAAGATTTACAGACAAGCAAAAGCTGAGAGAGTTCAGCACCACCAAACCAGCTTTACAACAAATGCTAAAGGAACTTCTCTAGGCAGGAAACACAAGAGAAGGAAAAGACCTACAAAAACAAACCCAAAACAATTAAGAAAATGGTAATAGGAAAATACATATCGATAATTACCTTAAATGCAAAAGCATTAAATGTTACCACCAAAAGACATAGACTGGCTGAATGTATACAAAAACAAGATACATATATATGCTGTCTACAAGAGACCCACTTCAAACCTAGGGACACATACAGATTGAAAGTGAGGGGATGGAAAAAGATATTCCATGCAAATGGAAATCAAAAGAAAGCTGGAGTAGCAATTCTCTATCAGACAAAATAGACTTTAAAACAAAGACTATTATAACAGACAAAGAAGGACACTACGTAACGATCAAGGAATCAATCCAAGAAGAAGATATAACAATTGTAAATATTTATGCACCCAACATAGGAACACTTCAATACATAAGGCAAATACTAACAGCCATAAAAGGGGAAATCGACAGTAACAAAATCATAGTAGGGGACTTTAACACCCCACTTTCCCTAATGGACAGATGATCCAAAATGAAAATAAATAAGGAAACAGAAGCTTTAAACGATACATTAAACAAGATGGACTTAATTGATACTTATAGGACATTCCATCCAAAAACAACAGAATATACTTTCTTCTCAAGTGCTCATGGAACATTCTCCAGGATGGACCATATCTTGGTTCACAAATCAAACCTTGGTAAATTTAAGAAAATTGAAATCATATCAAGCATCTTTTCTGACCACAATGTTATGAGACTAGATATCAATTACAGTAAAAAAAAAAAAAATCTGTAAAAAATACAAACACATGGAGGCTAAACAATACACTACTTAATAACCAAGAGATCACTGAAGAAGTCAAGAGGAAATTAAAAAATAGCTAGAAACAAATGACAGTGAAAACACGATGACCCAAAACCTATTGGATGCAGCAAAAGCAGTTCTAAGAGGGAAGTTTATAGCAATACAATCCTACCTTAAGAAATAAGAAACATCTCAAATAAACAAGCTAAACTTACACCTAAAGCAATTAGAGAAAGAAGCACAAAAAAACCCCAAAGTTAGCAGAAGGAAAGGAACCATAAAGATCAGATCAGAAATAAATAAAAAAGAAATGAAAGAGACAATAGCAAAGATCAATAAAACTAAAAGCTGGTTCTTTGAGAAGATAAACAAAATTGATAAACCATTAGCCAGACTCATCAAGAAAAAAAGGGAGAAGACTCAAATCAATAGAATTAGAAATGAAAAAGGAAAAGTAACAACTGACATTGCAGAAATACAATGGATCATGAGAGATTACCACAAGCAAATCTATGCCAATAAAATGGACAACCTGGAAAAAATGGACACATTCTTAGAAGAGTACAACCTTCCAAGACTGAACCAGGAAGAAATAGAAAATATGAACAGACCAATCACAAGCACTGAAATTGAAACTGTGATTAAAAATCTTCCAGCAAACAAAAGCCCAGGACCAGATGGCTTCACAGGCGAATTCTATCAAACATTTAGAGACGAGCTAACACCTATCCTTCTCAAACTCTTCCAAAATATAGCAGAGGGAGGAACACTCCCAAACTCATTCTACGAGGCCACCATCACCCTGATACCAAAACCAGACAAAGATGTCACAAAGAAAGAATACTACAGGCCAATATCACTGATAAATATAGACGCAAAAATCTTCAACAAAATACTAGCAAACAGAATCCTACAGCACATTAAAAGAATCAATCATACAGCATGATCAAGTGGGGTTTATCCCAGGAATGCAAGGATTCTTCAATATATGCAAATCAATCAATGCGATACACTATATTAACAAATTGAAGAATAAAAACCATATGATCATCTCAATGGATGCAGAAAAAGCTTTCGACAAAATTCAACACTCATTTATAATAAAAACCCTCCAGAAAGTAGGCATAGAAGGAACTTACCTCAACATAATAAAGGCCATATATGACAAACCCACAGCCAACATCGTCCTCAATGGTGAAAAACTGAAACCATTTCCACTAAGATCAGGAACAAGACAAGGTTGCCCATTCTCACCACTACCATTCAACATAGTTTTGGAAGTTTTAGCCACAGCAATCGGACAAGAAAAGGAAATAAAAGGAACCCAAATCGGAAAAGAAGAAGTAAAGCTGTCACTGTTTGCAGATGACATGATACTATACATACAGAATCCTAACGATGTTACCAGAAAACTACTAGAGCTAATCAATGAATTTGGTAGGGCTTCCCTGGTGGCGCAATGGTTGAGGGTCTGCCTGCCAGTGCAGGAGACACGGGTTCGAGCCCTGGTCTGGGAAGATCCCACATGTCGTGGAGCAACTAAGCCCGTGCACCACAACTGCTGAGCCTGCGCGTCTGGAGCCTGTGATCCGCAACAAGGGAGGCCGCGATAGTGAGAGGCCCGCGCACCCCAATGAAGAGTGGCCTCCGCTTGCTGCAACTAGAGAAAGCCCTCGCACAGAAAGAAAGACACAACACAGCCATAAATTAAAAAAAAAAAAATGAATTTGGTAAAGTAGCAGGATACAAAATTAATGTACAGAAATCTCTTGCATTCCTATACACTAATGATGAAAAATCTGAAAGTGAAATTAAGAAAACCCTCCCATTTACCATTGCAACAAAAAAGAATAAAATACCTAGGAATAAACCTACCTAGGGAGACAAAAGACATTTATGTAGAAAACTATAAGATACTGATGAAAGAAATTAAAGATGATACCAACAGATGGAGAGATATACTATGTTCTTGGATTGGAAGAATCAACATTGTGAAAATGACTATACTACCCAAAGCAATCTACAGATTCAATGCAATCCCTATCAAACTACCACTGACATTTTTCACAGAACTAGAACAAAAAATTTCACAATTTGTATGGAAACACAAAAGACCCTGAATAGCCAAAGCAACCTTGAGAAAGAAAAACGGAGCTGGAGGAATCAGGCTCCCTAATTTCAGACTCTACTACAAAGCTACAGTAATGAAGACAGTCTGGTACTGGTGCAAAACCAGAAATATAGATCAATGGAACAGGATAGAAAGCCCAGAGATAAACCCACACACATATGGTCACCTTTTCTTTGATAGAGGAGGCAAGAATATACAGTGGAGAAAAGACAGCCTCTACAATAAGTGGTGCTGGGAAAACTGGACACCTACATGTAAAAGAATGAAATTAGAACACTCCCTAACACCATACACAAAAATAAACTCGAAGTGGATTAAAGACCTAAATGTAAGGCCAGACACTATCAAACTCTTAGAGGAAAACATAGGCAGAACACTCTATAAATAAATCAGGAAAGATCCTTTTTGACCCACCTCGTAAAGAAATGGAAATAAAAACAAAAATAAACAAATGGGACCTAATGAAACTTAAAAGCTTTTGCACAGCAAAGGAAACCGTAAACAAGATGAAGAGACAACCCTCAGAGTGGGAGAAAGTAGTTGCAAATGAAGAAACTGACAAAGGATTAATCTCCAAAATTTACAAGCAGCTCATGCAGCTCAATGTCAAAAAAACAAACAACCCAATCCAAAAATGGGCAGAGGACATAAATAGACATTTCTCCAAAGAAGATATACAGATTGCCTACAAACACATGAAAGAATGCTCAACATCATTAATCATTAGAGAAATGCAAATCAAAACTACAATGAGACATCATCTCACACCTGTCAGAATGGGCATCATCAAAAAATCTACAAACAATAAATGCTGGAGAGGGTGAGGAGGAAAGGGAACCCTCTTGCACTGTTGGTGGGAATGTAATTGATACAGCCACTATGGAGAACAGTATGGAGGTTCCTTTAAAAACTAAAAATAGAACTACCATACAACCCAGCAATCCCACTACTAGGCCTATACCCTGAGAAAACCATAATTCAAAAAGAGTCATGTACGACAATGTTCATTGCAGCACTATTTACAATAGCCAGGACGTGAAAGCAACCTAAGTGTCCATCAACATATGAATGAATAAAGAAGATGTGGCACATATATACCATGGAATATTACTCAGCCATAAAAAGAAATGAAATTGAATTATTTGTAGTGAGGTGGATGGACCTAGAGTCTGTCATACAGAGTGAAGTAAGTCAGAAAGAGAAACACAAATACCGTATGCTAACACATATATATGGAATCTAAAAACAAAAAATGGTCATGAAGAACCTAGGGGCAAGGCGGGAATAAAGACACAGACCCACTAGAGAATGGACTTGAGGACACGGGGAGGGGGAAGGGTAAACTGGGACGAAGTGAGAGAGTGGCATGGACATATATACACTACCAAATGTAAAACACATAGCTAGTGGGAAGCAGCCGCATAGCACAGGGAGATCAGCTCAGTGCTTTGTGACCACCTAGAGGGGTGGGATAGGGAGGGTGGGAGGGAGACGCAAGAGGAAGGAGATATGGGGATATATGTATATGTATAGCTGATTCACTTTGTCATAAAGCAGAAACTAACACACCATTGTAAAGCAGTTATACTCCAATAAAGATGTTAAAAAAAAAAAAAAAGATTGCATTACAGCTTTACAGAACTTTGTGGGGTATTACTGTGACAATAGAAGACCAGAAGGAGGAGGTGTTGGTCGTGACCTTTGTAGAGGAGACGGAGTTTATTGTAAAATTTATAGGCTAGAGGAGAGCTGACTTTTGCTGAACGTGTGGCGCCACCATCGTTAGTACATATACATTGAATGTTGTTTCCCCAATATTTTATAATCAAGAGATAATCACTGACTGTTAGCTTTTCTATTGTTGTTCCAGTAGCTTCCTTTAGGACTAAAAGATGCCATCCTTGAGATCGCTCTCAGAGTTAGGAATGTACAACTTAGATCTGGAACAAGGAAAGTTTCTTGCTTACATTGAAATGATATATTTATAAATATAACATGAAAATCCCCTCTGACACTACTTATGTAATGTCCTCTTTCTATATCTCGGAGATCTCTTCTATTCACATGGTTACATCAGCCACATATATCTTTTTTTCTCGTTTTATGTACACCTTGGTTGCACATTCATTTTATGTGCTGATGAAACCCAAATATTGGTCTCTAGTCCTCTCTCTTGAGTGCAGGATATATACAAATGTCTATCAGACCTCACATTTCACCTCACACCTCATCAATTCACAAGTGCAAGCATAGTAACTTTCTAGTCCCCTAGTGGGACCTCATCTTAGTGAAGGACATACTATCCACACAGCCATCTGAGCAGGAAGCCTTAGAATCAGCTAGACTCCTTCCTCTTCCTCACCCCTGATGTTGGATCAGTCCCTGTGTCCTATGGACTCTGCCCCTGTATCCATATGTATCCCTTTCTCTGTTCTCCACTGTCTCTAATTTTGATGAAGACCTCATCGTCTTGCACTAAACTACTGCGATATCTGATGAACAGGTCCACCCTCCCTCAAATGCATGATCAGAGTATTCTTTGCCCATTGCAAATTTGATCATGTTTGCACTCCTTCAGTAACTTCCGGTTTTTGAAAATAAAATCCTCAGGAGGATGCCACATTCAGAGGTGATCTGTGATCTACCCTGACCCCTCTGCCCCGTTCCCCCACCACTGAATTGCTCTTTGGTCCAATATGGAGGAGCCTCTCGCAGTTCTTTAAATGCAAGCTTTCTCGTTTCTGTGCCTTTGGCCATGCTGCTTTCCTGGCTTCTTTGGCTGCTTCTTCTGCATACACCCATGTGCATCCTTCTGGGCTCAGCATAGGAATCACGTCTTCATAGAAGCTTCCCTGGCCTCTCTCCACATCCAGGCTGAGGTAGCAGCTTCTTTGCTGGGAATGGGAGAAGAGAAAGAAGATAACAGCACATTTAAATGACTCATATGAAAGAGACAAGAAAAATGAGGCAGGATACTAGGATCATATAGTTTCAACTCAGCATAGGATACCTGTGACAGAGCATGGTAAAACCTATCTGAACTCTCACTTAGTGCCCTCAGCTTCCTGCCTAGCTTAGGAAAGAATGACAGATATCAGTGTTTTGAATTAGATTCTTGTTCTCATTTAGTTTTATCTGTTTCTTCAACACAGTTTTTAAGATTTTCATGATTGTCATATCATTTAGAGATTGGGCCAATCTCTAAAACTAGTGAGCTACTCTTAAAATCAAAGAATAAAGACAAAACCATGTTTTGAACTCTAATACATTTTGTAAAATTGATATTATTTTTTCCTTAATTGTTTGGTAGAATTCATGAATGAAATTATCTGGAGTTTACTTTGGGAAAGTTTTTGAATAAAAATACATGTCTTTAATTATTGTAGGGCTACTTAGATTTTCTGTTTCCTCTTACACCAGTTTTAGTAATTTGTGTCTTTCAAGGAATTTACCCTTTAATCTAAATTGTTGAATTTATTGATATAAAGCGATTCATAAACTTTATTATTCCTTTAATGTCTATGAATCATTACTGATGTTCTTTCTTTCTTTCTTGGTATTGATAATTTGTGCCTTCTCTGTCTTTATCTTAATCAGTTAAGGTAGGGTGTTATCAATTTTGTTAACATTTCAAGGAACCAAATTTTGATTTCATGATTTTCTTTATTCATCAGTTTTCTACTTCACTGATATCCACTCTTACCAGTACTGTTTCCTTCCTTCTGCTTATTTTGGGTTTAGACTTCATTCCCTAGATTCCTAAGGTGAAATCAGTAACTGTTGATTTTAATCCTTTCTTCTTTTTCATATAGGCAAGTAGAGATATATAATTTCCCTCAAACACTACATCCCACAAATTTTGATAGTGATATTTTTATTGTCATTCACTTAAAAATATGTTCTAATTTCTTCTTTGAGCAAGGGGTTAAGACATAGATTTCTTAATTTCCAAATATTTGGGAATTTTCTGATATCTATTATTTAATCATTTTTAATTTAATTTCTTTGTTGTCAGAGAATGTATGCTTCATGATTTCAGTTCTTTAAATTTTTTGTAATTTGTAATTTGTTTTGTGACATGGCGTATGGTCTATCTCCATGAATTCTCCATGATCACTTGGGAAAAAATGTGTATTGTGTTAGTTAAGTTATTGATAGTGCTGTTCAAGTCTTCTGTATCCACACAGAGCATTTTGTATACTTATTCTATCATTGAGGAAAGAGTATTGATATCTAAAACTTTAGTTGTGGAATATCCTATTTCTCCATTCTGTTCCATTAGTTTTTTTCTTCTTGTATTTTGAATTTCTGTGATTAGGTGTATACACATTTATGATTTTAATGTCTTCTTGTTGACCACGTTTTTATTATAGAATGTCCCTCTTTACCTCCAAAAATATTCTTTTGTCCTGAAGCCTAATTTGTCTGATAGTAATACAGCCAGCTCAACATTCATCTGATCAATATTTAAGAGGTATACCTTCTTCCATCCTTTTCTCTCTTATAAACAGCATATTGCTTTTTAAAAAATTCAGTCTGATAATCCTTTCCTTTTAATTAAAGTCTAGTGCCATTTGATGCAATTACCAAATAATTGATTGTGTTTAAATATGCCATCTTGTATTCACTATGTTTTTGTCCCATTAGATCTTTTTTCTTTTTTTCTTCCTTTCTTGCCTGCTTTTGGATTAAATATTTTTAAAGATACCATTTTATGTCCTCTACTGGTTTTTCAGCTATGCCTCTTCTCTTTTCTTTCTTCTTTAAATTGGTTGCTCTTCAGTTTACAATATTCATTCTTTACTGACCACTATCTATATCTATATCTATATCTATATACTGTCATATATATATATACTGTATACAAGTATACTTGTAAAAGCATACTTCCATTTTTCTCTGGAATTAAGCCACAAGAGAAAGTAATTTATATTTATTTACATATTTACTTTTTTTGGAACTCTCCATTCTTTGTGTAGACTGAATTTCCATCTGGAAACATTTTTCGTTTAGTCTAAAGAACTTCTCTTAATATATCTTGTAGTGCTTGCCTACTGATGACAGATTCTTTCTGTATTTGTTTGCCTAAAGATGTCTTTATTTTTCCTTCATGTTTGGAGGATATTTACAAGATTTTAGGTTTAGTTTTTCCTTTCAGTACTTTAAAGATGTCAGTCTAATGTAGTCTGGCTTACATTGTTTCTAATGAGGTTAGTGGTTGCTCTTTTTATTTATTTTCTTTCTGACTCCTTTAAAATTTTTTCTCTTTGTGCCTTTATCTATTTTGGAAAAAATCTTTTCCAAAAAAGCTAACATACTTCAAAACATTCAAAGTTTTTTGAGATCTACCTCATTTTGCTAAAAATAAACAATTTACATTTCTATTGACTGACTTTTCTTTTGGTTCTGCATCACATTTTGCTGTTTCTTCACAATGTCTAGTAATGTTTTGTTATATACTGGATACTATGTTTAGCTATGTTGCTAAAGAGCTGGCTTTTACATTCTTCCTTAACAGAATATTGAATTTTGTGCCAGCAGATAGGTAATTCATTTACTTAAGCTGAACTCATTCAAGGATAATTTTTATGCTTTGTTAGGGACACTTTAGAGTAGTTTTTACTGTGGAACTAGATTAGCATGACCTTCCCTGCCTCTCCATTGAATGTCAGGGATATTTAACGAGTCGTCTCCACTCTGGTCAGTACTCAAGTGTCTCCCAGACTAGGTGAGTTCTAATAGTTTTCCAACTCAAATTTCCCCAGTAATTTTTCTTTCTTTGATAGCTGTTTTTGCCCTGCCGTATGGATTCTGCCCTACGCATACACACTTTTGTATTGCACCAAAGAGTAAGGGGAACAGCGTGCAGAATTCTAGAGCTTCATTTCTGTATGACTCCCTTCTCTTCATTCCTGCCCCACAATTTCCAGCCACCCTTGTAGCCCAGAGCTATGACATCTGCCTTCTCTGCCCAGTGAGACACCTGCACCCTGCTGGGGGTCCCCGCCCCGCCCCCGCCCTACCATTTGCCTCCAGGTAGAAGCTTGTATAACTGTGATGCTTATCTTAAGGCTCCCCTGCTCCCCTTGGGGATCACAGATCTGTGTTGCCCATTGTCTAACATCTAAAAATAATCATTTCCTATATTTTGTTCAGTTTTATAGTTGTCTCTGGTGAGAGGATTAGTCTGGTAAAGTTACTTTGTTATGGCCACAAGCAGAAGACCTCTAACATGTTTTGAAATATCACTTGTGAGGTTATAGCTCAGCCAGCTTTGCAAGTTTTAAAAATACATTTGTCTTATGAATATTCCATGAAGAACAGTTTTTTTTTTTCTATTTCAGCAATGTTGACTAGACTTTCCCAAGTTCTGAGAAGTAAAGTTTTCACTGTATAAACCTGAGATACCTTCCCAAGGTTTGCTGTTTCAAAACTGAAATGGCAAGAAGAAAGAAAAGATCAAAAGTATACAAGCAATTTTATACTCTGTGCATCTCAGTGCGATCTTAATGCTGTTTTATAAAAGGCAGAGGGAGATATTTTTTTTTGAGTTTGGAATGGCTGCCAAGTTGCAAAGAGCAATAGACTAAATATCAAATGATATTGAATCTTCTCTTGGTTTTATCACTTTCTAATCATGTAATCTTGGGTAAAGGTGACAGGTTTCTCATCTGTGAAATTATATCTGGTTTGTCTGCTTCATGAGATTAACACGTGGTTTAGATGTCGTTAAATAGATCAAAAAGGACATTGCAGATAGTAAAACACTGTATAAATAAAGTGTATTGCTCCTCATACTTTCAGAAAGATGAGATAAATTTATGAGTAAAGAGAGTAATATCAAGTGCAAAACTTTCTTTTTAAAAAAAATTTATTTATTTAATTTATTTATTTTTGGCTGCATTGGGTCTTCGTTGCTGCATGCGGGCTTTCTCTAGTTGCTGCGAGCGGGGCTACTCTTCGTTGTGGTGCGCAGACTTCTCATTGCGGTGGCTTCTCTTGTTGCAGAGCACAGGGTCTAGGTGCGTGGGCTTCAGCAATTGTGGCACGCTGGCTCAGTAATTGCGGCTCGCGGGCTCTAGAGCGCAGGCTCAGTAGTTGCGGTGCACGGGCTTAGTTGCTCTGAGGCATGTGGGATCTTCCCGGACCAGGGCTCGAACCTGTGTTCTCTGCATTGGCAGGTGGATTCTTAACCACTGCGCCACCAGAGAAGCCCTCAAGTGCAAAACTTTCAAAGCAAGGAGGAGGTCAGTAATGGAATGAAAATAAGAACTTAGAGAGGATAACTAATTTATTTTTTATTTCTAGTAATTTAATTGAAAATCACGTGTTCTTAGAAGGAAAGCAAATTTCACTCAACTTAGTCAAAATAACTTTAAATGTGATATTGTAACCTAAAGTGGGGTCCGGCTGCTCGCCGCTCAAAAGCCAATAAAGAGGCCGGGTTGGTGGAAAGGAAAGTTTGCTTTATTTCAGATGCCAGCAATGGAAGGAGGGGGATGAGGAGAGCAGATGCCTGTCCAAAGGCCGACTCCGCTCCATGCTGACAATCATGGGGCAAGAGATTTTACGGACAGAGGAAGGGGGCTACATGCAGAAACAGCAGTCATCTCTGACAGTCACCTTGAGATTGGTCATGCGGTGGTCTGATCAGCAACATCTTGATTGTTTTAAGTACAGTTAATCTTCAGTTCCAGGGTCAGTTTGTCCCCTTTTCTTTGAGGTCAATTCTCGGAACTGTGGCAGCTTATGTCATGGCTACAGCCTGGTCGTCCTGTAGTTAACTTCTTCCACCTGGTGGGGGTCTCAGCATCTATAAGACAGCTCACAGGATAGGGCTCAGAATATTATCTATAGCCCTTGAGGAGGAACTAAAGGTCCTTGACTCTGCTTAATGACTAAACTATTATTATTTAGTCTTCTTGTTTTCCTTTGTTTCTGCATTTTCTCATTTAATCGTTTTCTGATTAAACTTGTTCTTTGGCTAAACTTTTTCACAGACAAAAGGCAGGCTGAGGACATGGGGGGCAAGGACCATAGGGTCCTGCTCCATTTCAATATGATCAATTGTTTTTGTTTTTGTTTTTGTTTTTTTTAAATTTTTGGCTGTGTTGGGTCTTCGTTTCTGTGCGAGGGCTTCCTCTAGTTGTGGCAAGCGGGGGACACTCTTGATCGCGGTGCGCGGGCCTCTCACTATTGCGGCCTCTCTTATTGCGGAGCACGGGCTCCAGATGCGCAGGCTCAGTAGTTGTGGCTCACGGGACCAGCTGCTCCGTGGCATGTGGGATCTTCCCGGACCAGGGCTTGAACCCACGTCCCCTGCATTGGCAGGCAGTTTCTCAACCACTGTGCCATCAGGGAAGCCCCCTGTTTTTGGTATTTTAATCCCATATCCTATCTTAGTTTTAATTATGGGGGTGTATTCTGGAAATAGCTATTACACTGATAAAATTTCATTGAAGAAAGACTATCTCAATACCTATGATTTGTTCCAGTAGTTCTGACATAATCATTAATGCTATGTCATCAAATTTTGACCCAAATTCAAAGGGGTATATTGATGTTCTTAAATAGTGTTTTCCAAAAAGAAAATCATACCTTTGAGAACTTCGAAGATTAAGATTTATCCCATAGTGTTAAAAATAAACTATTTTCTTTTTTTTTGAGCCAAACGGTTACTGCAGAACATCATCAGGGACAGCACTCTTCCTTCCCCAGTTCATGGGCTTATTTATGTCAAAATGAACTTGCTTCTCTCAGTAATCTTATAATCATGGAATCACAAGACATGAGATCCAGAAGGCACCACAGACCTGATCTGAGCCAAGATTCCATTTTACAGAAGTACACACTCTGATGGTGACCAACTCCAGGGAGTCCATGTGTAATGCAGACAGGAAAGCATTGCATACAACATGGAAAAATATATCAATGTCATGTCCATCCACAACTATAGAGCATATTGCTTTGTTTTTTGGAGTTAATCTATTAATATTTTTGAATGTGTTTGTCATCAGTAGTAAAAAAGCACTGCACTCAGTATTTTGGAAAGTTACAAAGGAAGGGAACAACAAAGATTCTTCCCTCAAGTATCTTATGCTGAGAAGAGCAAGAAAGCCCAGTGCAAGGACATTGCATTATCATTTCTATATATATGAGTTTTGGTCACTGACCTGAACTTACTTTCATGAGGGCTTACCATATACCAGGTTGTAATGGGTGCAAGAATGTAAAAGAAGCAAGAGGGAAGAGATATGGGGATATATGTATATGTATAGCTGATTCACTTTGTTATAAAGCAGAAACTAACATACCATTGTAAAGCAACTATACTCCAATAAAGATGTTAAAAAAAAAAAAGAATGTAAGAGAAGGTCTCTGCCCTCTTGTACCTTAAAGTTTGGCAGTCATGAAAGATATGCAAACAAAGGTGTGCATTATTAGAAGCAGGTCCTAGATTGATAAATACTGTAATATGACAGAAAGGAAATAGGAAATGAAGCTAAAGGAGGAAGGCGTGGTAGTAGGGATGAAAAAAGTTTAGAGATTTGTGAGATATTGGTAACTAAATGGATGTGGTAGGTAAGGGAGTGGAAGGCACCTAAGATAATAGTGGTTTATTTGCTTGGGTAAATCGTTATGAGACGTTTCCACCAAACAACAGAGAGAGTACTAAAGAGATGGAGAATGTGTGGCATCGGAAACGGAAACGAGTTTCATTTTTCAACATGTTGACTTTGAGATGTCTGCGAAAAATCCTGTAGAAATGCCAGGAAGACCTTTAGATATATATATATATATATAAGCTTAGCCAATAGAAGATATCTAGACTAGAGAAAGTGATTTGGGGGTTTATAATGTTTAAGGCATAATGCAAACAGTGGGCATAAATGAGGTTACCTGGGAAAAGAGTATAGAGAGAATATTAGTCCAAGTAAAGAATCCTGGAGACTAAAATTTAAGGGGCCAGTTGAAGTAAGAGGTCTTTATGAAGAAGACTGAGAGAGGGCAGTCAGAAAGATAGAAGTCAGCCATGTCCACGTCCTCCTGCCTGCATGACTGACAGAACCCTGTGTGCTGTAGAATCACCCCTCCATTATCCCAGGGGAAGTGGATGTTGATTAGACTAAATCAATCGTGGAAATCCCCCTTGCCATTGATATGACAATCCATGAGCATGTGAGGCAGTTCTGGTTAGGAAGAGATAAAGGGAGTCTGAGGGCCGCTGTTATTTTTCTTGCTCCTAAAAAAAGGAACTTGGCTCATAGGTTTGCCTGGTTTCAGCCTCTCAAGGAAAACCTCTGAGGATGTAGCAACCATCTTGGGATTCTGAAGTAACAGGTGTGAAAGTAAATGCCAACAACTCACTAAGGGCATCAGAGGGGAAAGAGAGAGGTGCCCAACCTGCAAGCAAACGTGGAACTGTGTGCCTCTGCCTACTTTTTATGTGACAAACTATACCTGCTATGGGCTAAAGTATGTCCCCTCTCCAAATTCATTTGTTGAAGCTCTAACTTTCAACATGACGGTATTTGGAGATAAGATCTTTAGGAGGAAATTAAGGTTAAAAGAGTTAAGGGTGGGGCCCAAATTCCATAGACTGTTGGTCTTATAAGAGGAGGAGAGAGAGATCTCTTGTTTACTCTCTGTGCATGCACAGAGGAAACTCCATGTGAGAATATAGCGAGAAGGTGACCATATGCAAGATAGGAAAAGAAACTTCACCAGGAACTGAATTGGCTGGCACCCTGATCTGGGACTGCTAGTCTCCAGAACTTTGAGAAAATAAATTTCTGTTATAAGTGACCCAATCTATAATATTTTGCTATGGCAGCCTGAGCTTACTAATACAAGACCCTATATATTGTTGAGAGAGAGAGAGAGAAAAGAAAAAATAAGGAAGGAAGGAGGAAGGGAAGGAAGAGGGAAGTCAAGTCAAATTAGGAGATAGTGATGTGGAAAGCAGGGAAGATAGGTTATTTCCAAAGGATGAAATGGTTGAGAATCTCTAAAGATTTACCAAGAGCAAGTCAATAAGTCTTGGAATAATTTCCGAAAATCATTGGTGACCCCAACCATTCAAATGATGTAGGCAATATTGAGATGATGCTAGAACAAAGAATGAATAGGAATTGAGCAAGGGAAATCAAATATTGACAACATTTTCAAAAAGTTTGGTTGAAAAGGAAGATAGGGGGGTATCTAAAGAGATACAAGGACAAGGAAGAGTTAATCTTTAGAATGGGAAAATTTTAAAAAAATTATAGGCAGAGGGTCAAGTGTCAGGAAAGAGGAAGAGGTTGAAGATACAGAAAAGAGAGAATTATTTATGGAGAAAATCTCTGAGAGGATGGGAAGTGGTAGGCTTCAGAAAAAAGATGAAGATTTTGACTTGAAGTAGAAAAGACACATTATCTCAGGTCATGGAGAGAAGAAGTGAGGAATGTGGTTAGACAAATTAGAGGAAGGAATGGGCAACAGAAGCCAGGGAGGTGATATTATCCTGTGCCCTTAAGTGGGAGAGAATTTTGTTTGTAGAGAATGAAGGGGGCGGGTGTTGGCATGGAAGCAGGAGTGGCCACATTCTACATCCTTGGACACGCTCAAGCAGCTGCCTCTTGGCTGACTGAAGAGTGGAATTAGCCCAAGAATGTGACCCTGTTAAGTCATGCATCTCTTCACATCCAAGTGAATGAGAGGCCATTGGAGTTGCTGCTATAATTAGGTTAAAGTACATGCCACAGGGCCTTATCAAGATTTGTAGTGATCCCAGGAGATATGTGACTGCATCAGCAAAACAAAACAAAAAAAGTAAAAGATGAATTAATGTGTTAAGGATAAAAAGGCAATTTTTGCAAAATTAAAAAATGCACTGTATCTTTAGGGTTTGATATCTTGTGATTTGAGTGTATCAGCCTAGTACCTATTGAGTGATGAGCAATGTTTTTTTATTTTTAAATTAAATACATGGTTAGTCGTTTAAGCATGATGTGTATGTTCCCAGGCTTCTGGCTCCTGCAGACCATTTGCATTGGAGAAGCCAGATCTTGTCAATCCTGTTAGCACTCTTAGGAAAGCTGGGGAATATAGTGGTCCTTAAAAGGAATCTTGGGCCACTTTATCAGAATATTAAAAAATGAACATAAGAACTAGACATGATATTATTAACTATTATTTTCTACTGATTTATTAAACAGCAGCAACTACCCAGCTGGGCCTCTCTTTTTGTACCCCTTGTACTTATTTGATTATCTATTGCTGTGTAAAGAATCACATCAAAGCGACAAAAATCGCTTTATTATTTTCTCTCATTGTTCTGGGTGTTGACTAGGTTCAGTTAGGCAGTGTTTGCTTGGGGGTGGGGTCTCTCATGCTATTGCAGCAGATGGTGTTTGGGGCTAGAGTCACCTTGTGACTCACCTACTCACATGTCAGGAGGTTGATGCTGGCTACTGGCTAGGACCTCAAAAGGAGCTTTAGCCAGAAAGTTAGACCTGACCTCTGTGTGGTCTTGCCACTTCCTCATAGCATGGTGGCTAAGTTCCAGAACAGTGTCCCAGGAGCTCCAGGTGAAATCCCTATAGACTTTCATGTCCTAGCCTTGGAAGTTCCGTAGCATCAGTTCTACTCTCGTCAGATTCAAGGGGAGAAACAAAGCCCCTACACGTCTATGGGAGGAGCTACAGCATCACATAGGAAGAAGAAATGTGGGATGGGAGCTTTTGTTGCAGTCATTTTGGAAAGTGCAACCTGCATACTGCTTGACTGACAGAGCAGCACTCTGTCTAGACTACAGTCTTAAGGCAAACGCCTTGCATCTCTTCCAACCCTACTCTGCCCTTTGGAAATTTTGTCTTTGTGCACTTACTAAGGGTGTCTTCGAGGGCCATAAATGGCACCTATGTATGCCATCTCACAAGTTAATTCTGGGATTATTCCTTCTTTTAAGTAGAATTTAATTTTTAGAGCAGTTTCAGGTTCACTGCAAACTTGAGTGGTGGTACAGAGATTTCTCATATACCCTCTGCTCTCACACAAGTATAGTCTCCCCTCTTTATCAAATTCTGCATCAGAGTGGTACTTTTGTTACAATTGATGAACATACATTGATACACCATAATCACCCAAAATTCATAGTTTACATTAGGGTTCACTCTTGGTATTGCACATTCTATGGGTTTGAACTAATGTATCAAATGTATCCACCGTTATAATACCATACAGAACAGTTTCAGTGCCTTAAAAATCCTAGTTTTGCCTATTCATCCCTCACTCCCTCCAACCCTTGACAACCACTGAGACTTTTTAACTAAAGCCCACTGGTTCTTCTATACTGTACACTGTTATCAGAATTATATTTTCTATAAAAAATTCTGAACACTTATTCTCCTGATCAACAATCTCCAATGGATTTTTCCACTGTGTATAGATTAAGTTGAAATGCTTCATTTTTTTGGATCCCATGTTACAATAGTTAAATTAAAGGAAAATTAGTGGATTGACAAATAGTGGGCGCTCAAAAACTAGGTTTGGGTATTACAAATATAGCAAAATGGTATTTTTCTTCATCTCCCATCTTTCCACTTCTGGCTGACCTCTTTCTTGGAATATATTACACACCTAGTTCCATTCTCAAGCCCTGGCCCAAATGAGCTAAATTAGCAGAAAGATGTCTTTGGCAAAACTAGAAAAAAGAGAGACACTTCAAGCACAGTAACACCCTAGAGTTGTGCTAAAAGTTTTGTCTTCTAGATCCTTCATCTTGAAGTTCAGACAGGAAAAGACCATCCTTTTTATCCTTGCCTCCAAAATCAGGTCCTACCCCAGATTCACCAAGACTGGAAATCTGATGATGTCAAATAACTAGCAGTCTTGACTGAAGGCAGAGAGTAGGAACAACTAAGATCCTTTGGAGAAGACAAAGGAGTTGATAGTCCTAGAACAGGGGTCC
Organism: Balaenoptera acutorostrata; assembly: GCF_949987535.1. Lineage (NCBI taxonomy): Eukaryota > Metazoa > Chordata > Mammalia > Artiodactyla > Balaenopteridae > Balaenoptera > Balaenoptera acutorostrata. The sequence goes on along the minus strand of NC_080065.1, from coordinate 17,028,641 downwards.
ATAAACTATAACCAGTGGTCCAAATCTGGTCTGCCATTTGCTTTTTAAATAAAGTTTTATCAGAACACAGCCACACCATTCATTTACCTATTGTCTATGGGTGCTTTCATTCTTTAACAGCAGCGTTGAATAGCTGTAAAAAAGAATGTTTGACCTGTGAAACTTAAAATATTTACCCTCTGGCCTTTTTCAGAAAATGTTTGCTGGCCTCTGATCTAGAAAGCCATGATGAAGAGGTGAAGAGAAAAGGTACCAGAAGCTAAAGAGGGGAGACTGACTTGGGACCCCCTGAGATGGACTCATCACAGGATGAAGTGTTGTCAAGGTGAAATGCATGAACTGTTTGGCATCATTTTCTGGATTCTGGATAGTGTTATGGTAGTACGACACATTCTGGAAAGGGAATATATGTTTATGTACTTCCAATAATGACAAAAAAAATTACAAAAGGATAAGTAAGGCATTCCATCTTTTTACAGTTTTATCTCCCACTTCATCCCATCACATCCTCTATACATCCCTCATTGTAGCCTTTTTCCTAGAATGGAATCTGAGCCCTCAAGCTGCTGGGCCTTGGTGCAAGTTCCTTCTTGGGTCTGTAACGCTCTTCCACTTTGCTGAAGACCTCGGAGCTTCAACTCAATGGTCAACACTCAAAAGGCTTTCCCCGATAATCACATCCCTACCACCCCCAATGAGTCTGAGCTTCCTTTGCATAACTTGGTACAACTCAGTTTGTACCAGATTATTAGGACATGTCCTCGTCTCTTCAACAAGATATCAGCAACTGGAAGGCAGAAATATGGCGTTTTGTTTGTCTTCATTTTTCAGTTCGATCTTACCAACTCTTCTAATCCCTGTCTTCTCATTAGTACAGTGCTTTATAGACTTTAAATATTTATTGACTTGAACATGAGAGTTTTGAAAATAAAACTTTGTAGTTCTATTCCCCTTCTGGTAGAAATCTAAAGAAAGAATACTTTGGCTCAAGATTATTTTGTGTAGCTGTTCTTGAAAAGCAAACATTCTTCTCTGAAAAATACTCCAGAGACCTAAAGTCTGTCATCTAATAAAGACATGGACCTCTTTTACCAAGGACCGCCAACACGGGCCACGTCCGCACCAAAACCGTGAAGAAGGCGGCCCGGGTCATCATTGAGAAGTACTACACGCACCCGGGCAACGACTTCCACACCAACAAGCGCATGTGCGAGGAGATCGCCATCATTCCCAGCAAGAAGCTCCACAGCAAGATCGCAGGCTATGTCACACATCTGATGAAGTGGATTCAGAGTGGTCCAGTGAGACGTTATCTCCATCAAGCTGCAGGAGGAGGTGAGGGAGAGGAGAGATAATTACGAGCCTGAGGTCTCAGCCCGGGATCAGGAAATCACTGAAGTAGATCCTGACACTAAGGAAATGCTGAAGCTCTTGGACTTTGACAGTCTGTCCAACCTGCAGGTCACTCAGCCTACAAGAGGGATGAATTTCAAAACACCACGTGGAGCCGTTTGAATCTTTCTGCTGTGCTGTAATATTTTCAGTAAACCTCGGACAACAACAAAAGAAATGGAACCCATGTTCTTAAAGCAACGGGCTAAATGGAGATTATGTCTGGAGGAAGAAGCCAGTGGAGAAGTAGAAGCTACTGCCCACCCAGCCTTCTAAACCAAGAGGTCAGACCATCCTCCTTGACTGACATCTGCTTTGTGATTCTCCCCTTCAGCTGAGATTAAGCCAGATGGAAGGCTGAGTAAAGGAAGCTTGAATCTATCCTAGCAAGTACATTTTGTGCTAAGGGGGAGAGAGTACTAATTCTGTACTTGAAAAAAAAAGGATCCCATTCAAATATAAACTAATTTCCTCTCTTCAATGGTGGTTGCCATCATTCCCAAACTGAGGTCATCATTATAGTCTCTCTGGGACTTTGGCACAGAAGAAAGTGACTTAATCAACTGTATTAAAATGTTTTTAGAAAACATCATTTTAGACCTGGACAAATGATAGAAACTTTAAATCCAAGACTATTTTTCTTAATAAGATAAGGAGAATTATATCACAAAATGTGTTTCTACTGTCTTTGTTGTTCTAAATGCTGAACAGTTTATTGTTATTCCTAGAGTTTAGTCTAATATTGAATGAGTCAGTAAGGGCTAAAATTATAGCACTCAGAAGGATGGATATTAGAGGGATAGTCTTGGCAAAAGTAGTTTCAGTAGCAATAGCAAGGGCACTTTGCATTGTTCTTTTTTTTTTTTTTAAGTGAGTAAATAGATTTTTCTTTAGAAAGCTTTAATATTTAATGTAAATTTACTTACAATGCTTGGGAGAATGTTTCTTTAATAAAACACATTTTGTTCTTAGGAGTCTACTATTTCAACATTGTTTATTCCCTTCATTGATTGAGTCTTAGAATATCCTCTATTATTATTCTAGCTAAGAAGTATAATGCTTATTCTGATGTAAAGAAAGAGGAAAAGAGCATATTATATGCAAAAATAAGGCCCTGAATAGTACTCAGTTGAAGAACATCATATTGGTGTATAAATCAGTGTTCCTGGTATAACTCAGTGCATGTAAAGCTTAGCATCTGGGTCACAGCCAAATATTCTTTCAGAGCCATAAAGTACAGACACTAAATTTCCCTTTACTCAAGTATAAACCTACTGCCTAATGTTAAGCAATTTTCATTGAATTGATGTTCTTCCTCTCAACTTATTTTACTTAATCATATTTATTAGGGAAGCTTAGCACATCAAAAGCGCATTTGAAAATAATCCCATGATTAACCTTAGGGCAAAAAGTTAATGCAATGTATATTACCAAGTTCATTAACTATCTTCTTGATGGACCAACAGCTGTGTAATGAAGACATTAGCCATCAATTAAATGAACAGTGATCTTGAGACCAGAGTTTTCAGCAGGGAATAGTCAGCTATGTTATGGGCACTGAGAGGCAACAACTGAATGGGCGTATTTCCAAGCATTCCTTAGTTTTATGCCTTATGAGATAGTATTTGTGTAAAGCCTATGAAAACTGGTCAATTTGGAAAGTCAAAACACATTTAAATTGTTTGGGAGGATTTTAATAAAAACTGAGTTTTAGAATAGCATTTAACATATCATATAATTACAGATTCACGTTCAAAAGTTGTTATTTAAGGTATAAACAGAGGTACATAATAAGACTTATAAATTATTGAGCTTGCAATTGTTCTTACTTATTTATAGAAAGATGCCATTAAATAGAAATGCAATTTTATAGAGACAGCTAAAACTCATACAATTAGTATTTCTTGATGAAGTAGACAGACACTATTTTGGAGACAAGAGTCTACTAACATATGAAAATAAGAAAGAAATGCTTACGAGTCTTATGTTTAAGTAAAGTGTATTATAACATGGTTACTCTAGGGTGGGGTAACCACTGTTAAAAGGTATAAAAGCAAAAATAAACAAATGGAACCTATTTAAGCTTAACAGCTTTTGCACAGCAAAGGAAACCTTTGACAAAATGAAAAACAACTTACTGAATGGGAGAAAATATTTGCAAATGGTATGACTGATAAGGGACTAATATCCAATATATATAAACAGCTCATATAAGTCAACATCAAAAACCAAACAAACAAAAAACCTAACTAACCAGATTAAAAAATGGACAGAAGAACTGAATAGACATTTTTCCAAAGAGGAAATGCAGATGGCCAACGGCACATGAAAAGATGCTCAACATCACTAGTCATCAGGAAAATGCAAATTAAAACCACAGTAGGACTCACCTCACACCTGCCAGAATGGCCATCATCAAAAAGAACACAAATATCAAATGTTGCTGAGGGTGTGGAGAAGAGGGAGCGCTTGTGCACTGTTGGTGGGAATGTAAATTAGTGCAGCCACTGTGGAGAACAGTATGGAGGTTCCTCAAAAAACTAAAAATAGAACTACCATATGACCCAGCAATTCCACTCCTGGGTATATATCTGAAAAAAACAAAAACACCAATTCAAAAAGATACATGCACCCCAATGTTCATAGTAACATTATTTACAATTGCCAAGATATGGAAGAAACCTGTGTCTATCAACTGATGAATAGGTAAAGAAGATGTGGTGTGTATATATACAATGGAATAGTCCTCAGCCACAAAAAAGAACAAAGTTTTGCCATTTGCAGCAGCAAGAATGGACTTGGAAGGCATTATGCTAAGTGAAATAAGTCAGACAGAGAAAGACAAATACCATGTGATATCACTTACATGTGGAATCTAAAAAATACAACAAACTAGTGAATACAACAAAAAAGAAGCAGACTCACAGACACAGAGAAAAAACCAGTGGTTACCAGTGGGGAAAGGGAAGAGGAAAGATAAGGGTGGGGGAGTAAGAGGTGCAAGCTATTAGATATAAAATACTGTACAACATGGGGAATATAGCCAATATTTTATAATAACTACAAATGGAGGATAACCTTTAAAAATTGTGAATCACTATATTGTATGCCTGTAACATACAGTATTGTACAGCAACTGTACTTTAATAAAAAAAGGTAATATATCAAAGTATCTCTCTCTCTTCTTGTAGAGTTTGCAGAGGATCAGGAAGGAAGTTGTTCAAATGGTGATATTCATTAAGGGCATATTCCTAGAGGTTACAGACACTTGGCACAAAGGCAGCAAAAGACACTTCTGATCATTGTGCTTAGACTAACCCAAGAGTTGGTCCACGTGAAGCACTTAGCACAGGACCAGGCACTCAGGCTAAGTGCTCAAGATACTTAGCTATGATCGTTATTATCCCAATAAAAATAATTGCATAAAAACTGCAGATTGTCCGTTCCCACCTTAAGGTATGGTCCCCTTAATGATGTTGATTTACTACAGCATTAACATATTATGAGAAGGAAAATCAAGGGTGTAACATTAATATCCTCCCTTGACTAAGCAGAAAATAAAATTCTGTTTAGCCATTTATTAACATTAAGATGTTTCATTAAACCTGAGGACATTTTATCCGGGAGAAATCCAAAGTGTGATTGGAGTCAAACTTTGACTGAGAAATTGTCTCTACTGTTCTGGAGATTTTTTTAAAATATTGTAAAAATGTTACTCTCCCATGAAATCTTGGGTAGATATAAAGACATTTGTGTCCATCAACCACTACTATTGTTTTTTTTAACACCTTTATTGGAATATAATTGCTTTACAATGTTGTGTTAGTTTCTGCTTTATAACAAAGTGAATCAGCTATATGTATACCTATATCCCCATATCCCCTCCCTCTTGCACTTCCCTCCCACCCTCCCTATCCCACCCCTCTAGGTGGTCACAAAGCACCAAGCTGACCTCCCTGTGCTATGCGGCTGCTTCCCACTAGCTATGTATTTTACATTTGGTAGTGTATATAAGTCCATGCCACTCTCTCACTTCGTCCCAGCTTACCCTTCCTCCTCCCCGTGTCCTCAAGTCCATTCTCTACATCTGCATCTTTATTCCTGTCCTGCCCCTAGGTTCTTCAGAACCATTTTTTTTTTTTTTAGATTCCATATATATGTGTTAGCATGCGGTATTTGTTTTTCTCTTTCTGACTTACTTCACTCTGTTGACAGACTCTAGGTCCATCCACCTCACTACAAATAACTCAATTTCGTTTCTTTTTATGGCTGAGTAATATTCCATGGTATATATGTGCCACATCTTCTTTATCCATTCATCTGTCGATGGACTTAGGTTGTTTCCATGTCCTGGCTGTTGTAAATAGTGCTGCAATGAACATTGTGGTACATGACTCTTTTTGAATTATGGTTTTCTCAGGGCATATGCTCAGTAGTGGGATTGCTGGGTCATATCATCAACCCCTATTATTGAGAGCTGGCTTTGAACATGGTAGAACTGAGCTAGGTGTTAATTTCTTCACAAAGAGTTAGTGAGTCATTTCTCTTTTCTGGATGATGTAGAGACTGCAGAGAATAAGGAAGCCAAGTTCCTTTCTATCCGGGAGCTTACCTTCCCATAGGGAGTGGGAGGCTAAGTAGAGACAATATACAAATAATAATAAACAAGGTCAATATACAATAAACAAAACACAATGCAATGAAATGAAGACAGTAAACTCAGAGTGACTGCAGGGTTATGTGAGATGGGTGGAGTTGGCAAGGACCTTGGTGATGCAGGTCAGTGATGACATTTGAGCTGAGACCTGAATGCTGAGAAGGAGGCCAGTGGCCACGTTAAGATCTTTGGAAAGAACATTCCAGGCAGAGGGGTCAGTATGATACACAGCCTCCAAAGATGGCTTCTGTCAATTCCTTTGCTTTCTATACGGGCATGCCACTCCTACTATCCAGAGAGAGTCTTTTTTTCTTTCACTGGCAGATGCAGAGACATGCCTGTTCCAAGCCTATCTTTTAAGCCTGGTAGCTTCTGCTTTCCCTCTTTGAAGCCAGCTGCCTTTTAAAAAGTTCAACTGCTCTGAAACTGCCATGCTGTCAAGAAGCCGAAGCTATAAAGAGAGGCTACACCGAGCACCATCTGGGTGAAGACTTCATCAGCTTTCCAGCCCAACCCAATTGAATGCCACCAAGTGAGTGAACACAAACGACACAGAGGAGAAGAACCACCCAGCTGAGGCCAGTCAACCCACAGAACTGTAAAAAAGAATAACGTGTTGTTTTAAGTCACTACTTCTGGGGACAGTTTGTTATGCATGGATGGATAACGAAAGCAATCAGAACAGAACAACTTAAGGAATAGGGTTTTTCTTTTTAGGGTGACTAAATTCCCGAAACGCAGAGCAGTGGGTGATAAAATCTCCCCAAGTTCTAAAGAGAGATGCTAGAAACATCCCCTACAGGACTTGCTAGGAGGTGCACGTGGCGCTCATACACGGAGGGTGTATAAGAAAAGCTAGAGTCACTGAGTGCAGCAGGCTCTGAAGGGCGTTTGCAGGGAAGAAAACGTGGCAGCACTTCCTTATCTTTCTCCATGGGTAGAAGGGAACTAGTTCTGGTCCTTCCTCTAAGTCATTGGCAAGAGGCAGCAGCTGAACATTCTTTGGGGGTGGGGAGACGGGGGACAGGGGTGTTTGCAAGAAGGGAAAACTGGAATTCTATTCCGTCTCTCAGGACTTGCTTACAGAAGCTCAGAGACTAGCCTCCCATCAAAGAAAAGTGAGGGGCACTTCTTGGAGAATCTGGGATTTGAGTGGCAAGAAGTTGGTTGCCCAGGTTTTGGCTGGAAAAGTCTGAAGATAGGAAGCTGGCTGGGGAAACCGGCCATGGTAGAGCCAAAGGAGAGGGCAGCAGGGCGACACTGACGGTTCCAGGGCTCGGCGGGGCCCCAGTGTGGGACAGTGCCCACCAGCCCTGTAGGCTCTGCAGAAGGCAGCACGGCCTGGAAGGACCGCGACCCACAGGCTGACTGACTGCAAGGGAGAGGATTCCAAGGGTGTGCATAGGATGGGGGAGCTGGGGCTGTAGGTCTGAATAACCGCTCCAAGAACGCATGTCTCACATCAGGGAAGAGCGCTGTACCAAGGCCCCTGTGGTCGGCGGCGGTGCTGGTGTCTCTGAAGAATGTATGGTGAGCCTTGCAGGGAAGAGCTAACACTTGGGTGTCAGCCCGGACTGAGGGCATTTGAAAGCCAGAGACAAATCAAGTTAAGACAGCACAGGTCTGTGAACCAGCCGTCGCATCTTTCCCACAAATCCCGCTCCTTGGGAACCTGTGCTGCTTCCCGAGCGGAGGGCTAGCTTCACACTGGGGGGTGGGAACACATTTTTTATTTAGAAAATGAGCAGAAAGCTAAGAGAACCGTTGGGCATCGTTTTCACGGGAAGGGAAGTTCAACAGGGTATTTTTCAGCCCAGTGTGGGGAGAAGAATAAAGCTCTTTTCTGATTGGACCCTCTCTCCCAAGTTTAGCCCATTCAGTTACAAGTTCAAGGGCCCTTAAAGAGAAGTAGGTTTACTGGGGACCTGAAAGAAGGCATCTGTGGCGGGGAAATCATGAGCAGAAATCAAGGGGGACGATGGTGTGAAACGAGGTTGGAGGGGGAAGAAGACAGAGGTTGGGTCCTGTGTTCCTTGGTGGCCCTGGAGACGTATCTGGATTTCATTCTGAGTGTTCTGAGCGTTTCGGAAAGCCACTGGAGGGTTCTAGGCAGGAAAGTAAGAGGAAGTTATTTTTCAGAAGACTGGCTGCTCTCTGGGGAATTGGGTGGGAGGGGGCTGGAGACCTGTGGGGAGGCCGTCGGAGGTGTGGAGGGGAGAGATGAGAGACATCCAGAAGAATGTTCCACCACAGAGAGTTTCACCCTTCAAAGCACTTTGATACCTGGGAGAGGTAAGTGAGAGGTATATTTGGTTTTGTTATTTGATCAATTAAAGGCCATCTAGACAGGTGGGGATTAGCCCGGTGTTATTTTTCAGTGCTTTGGACTGAACATATAAGCGGCTCTCAGAACCTATTGTGCATATGAATCACGTGGGAGGTGGTTAATATGCAGATTCCTGGGTCTCATTTGAGCTCTTCTCACTCATCAGGGCCAGCACGGGGCCCTGGAACCTGCATTGTTAAGAGCATCAGGGTCTCATGCAGGTGATTCAGGGATCCTGAAAAACCCTGAATCCTTGCTCTGAAAGGGTCTCCACTTCCCTGCAATTTTGGTTTTCTCAGATGTCCAGTGAACTCTGCACTCTGCATGTCAACACTTATTAAACATTTTATTTCACTGTATTCTATTTTTTCACCTCATTTTTTTTTTTTCACCCCTGGAGCTTTAAACACTTTGAGGACTAGCTTTTTTCCCTCCTCTTTCTTTGTCTCTCTTTTTAATTTCACTCCCTACAGAACAGAATTCCAGGTGCATAAGTACTTTTAAACTGTTTTTAAAGCAATGCAGTGCTCACAGTGTAAAAGCATTTAAAGGACAATGTATCAATTACAAGCAGAACAATTTAGAGACAGAAGTGGTTTAGTGATATAAATAAAGGACGCATTTTCTTTAGGAAATAACAGAAACACAGTCTCCAACATTTCCCTCCCATAACCAAAGACATTTTAGGAGAATCGAGTTCCGAGTCATAGGCAATAAATGGTAAATGAAGGACAGCTTGCTTTTTTACCTACAACAAAATGGAATTCGCTCCAGGTATCTGGATAACCCTGACACAGCAGGAAATATATGATTCAATCATACGTGGGCATAATGATGCATATTGGTACAGACTAAAGTTCGTAAATGTTCCAAACTGTCCCAGACAAGATCATACAGAGGCAGATCGGGGGAGACATTATCTCCTTGATGCTGACGAGGGCATGGAATCATTCAGGTCATTGATGGAGACAGAAGCAAAACGTGGGTGTTATAAGAAGTCTATTCTTTTCTTCCAAGGAAACAGCTTTTGTTTTTGTTTTTTTTCCACAAAAAGAAGTCCAAATGACTCTTGAAGAACAAAATATTTTTCTAACAAAATTTGTGTAGAAAAAATCAAGAATTAGTTCTATCTAGTCAAAGCACTTGATAAAAAGAGAAACGTGGACCTCAGAAAAGCCCCATGTATGAGTGAAAAATAAATTTTTCTTCTCTTAGTGATTGTTTTCCTAAGGCCAAAAACACTGTCAGTCAATGCAGACAAGTTCTCAAAGAAAATGTATTCGCCCCAAACTGAGGCCAGATTGACATAAGACAACTCACCAAAATATGGTGCTTGCCACACCTGGAGAGCAGGTGGGGTACGTTATAAAAGCACCTGAGGTACCCAGTCTTTTGTTCCACACCCCTGGGCCTCAGACAGGGAGACATGTGAACTGCATGTCCTAAGCTGAAAAGAATTCAACATGCCTTGTGTAATTGCTTATTTGATTGCTACACACAGCATACAAGTGGAAATCAAATTGGTGTTCTGTCATTTCTGTTTCAGTAAACTAGAATAACATTCATCTGAAACAGAATTAAAACATGTCATCTATAGTTGCAGGCCAAAAACTGCATGGTTAATTGATACACATCTGGAATATATTAGCAAATTTTATGTGGGGAAAAGTAGTTCCCTAAATATCAATAATAAAATCTTCTAAATGTGACTGAATTCCAAAGTAGAATATGGAATCTTTTGACATTTATACCTACAGAAAAGGAGATCACTACTTCTTCCCTTTCTTGAGGAAGATATTTCCTTCAGGCAAAAATGAATGTCTGATAAAAAGTATTATTAATGTGAAAATATCACTTCCTCAGGTGTTATGTCATAACACAGTGTTAAGAAAAGAAGGGATCATGTACCACAATGTTCACTGCAGCTCTATTTACAATAGCCAGGACATGGAAGCAACCTAAGTGTCCATCAACAGATGAATGGATAAAGAAGATGTGGCACATATATACAATGGAATATTACTCAGCCATAAAAAGAAACGAAATTGAGTTATTTGTAGTGCGGTGGATGGACCTAGAGTCTGTCATACAGAGTGAAGCAAGTCAGAAAGAGAAAAGCAAATACCGATGCTAACACATATATATGGAATCTAAAAAAAAAAAAAAAAAAAAAGGTTATGAAGAACCTAGGGGCAGGACAGGAATAAAGACGCAGACGTAGAGAATGGACTTGACACGGGGAGTGGGAAGGGTAAGCTGGGATGAAGTAAGCGAGTGGCATGGGCTTATATATACTACCAAATGTAAAATAGATAGCTATTGGGAAGCAGCCGCATAGCACAGGGAGATCAGCTCGGTGCTTTGTGACCACCTAGAGAGGTGGGATAGGGAGGGTGGGACGGAGACACAAGACAGAGGGGATATGGGGATATATGTATATGTACAGCTGATTTACTTTGTTATAAAGCAGAAACTAACAAACCATTGTAAAGCAATTATACTCCAATAAAGATATTAAAAAAAAAAGAAAAGAAGGGAAACATTTGATGAGCTAATCAAATGGAAACCCCCCCCAAACTTCTTAATAATTATTTATAAAAGTTAGTTTGGTGCCTCAGTGGAAATAGCCTAAAGGCCAGCATTATTTCAATGGCATTAAAATCCAAGATGACACAGAATAGTTTGAGATGATTGATCTATTATCTCAAAATAATGTCTCCCCCAGAATCTGCTTGATAGTTTTTTTTTTCATTTTGTTTCAACATAATTCTTTTTTTTTATTTTTTATTTTATTGGAATAAAATTGCTTTACGATGTTGTGTTAGTTTCTGCTGTACAATGAAGTGAATCAGTTCACTGTGAATCAGTTATATGTATACCTGTATCCCCTCTGTCTTGGACCTCCCTCCCACCTCCCTGCCCCATCTCACCCATCTAGGTCATCACAGATCACCAAGCTGAGATCCCTGTGCTATACAGCAGGTTCCCACTAGCTATCTAGTTTACACATGGTTGCTAGATAGTTTTTACAAACTCCTCGAAAAGTGTCCAATTTGAAAAAAGAAATTGACGTGTCTGGACGAGGTGCAGAAGTATTTTGTCATTCAGTTCTTTTCTCAGAGGAAAATCTTTGGGACCAGAATGGTTTTATTCTTATGGTATCAGATTGATCAAGCCACTGGACCACAGGTTTTCAATTGAAAAAGGAATTTGTTTGATCTGGTTAATTAATATGGTAGGCTCTAGACTATAGGGGGGCAAGCCAGGATCTAATCTCAGAAGAGGACCTTTCAGGGAACACACTTCATTACCTTCATTTCTATGGAATGCTTGCAAAACAGCATGCAGACTTCAGCAAGGAGGAAATTCTTTAACCTGGTCATTTACATCATTTACCTTGGAGGGGGGGGGCCGGGTATCACAGTTTGTCCCTCCCTGTTTCCCTTAGTGCACATGAAATTCCCTTGAAATATTTACCTTTTTAAAAATAATATCTCCATTTGCCCTTCAGCTTAAAAGTCATAGAAACAACCTGACAGACAATAGAAAGCAACTACACAAAGACTGAGACTTTTAAAAATGGCAGAAGCAAAATATGCTCTTTCTTTGATATCCCATGGTTTGAAATGATATGTGGTATCTGATGAGTGGTTGGAAATTTTTTGTCATCTAAAAAAGTTCAAGGACTTATCTGGCCAGGGAAACCAATGGATAAAAAAGAGAAGCAACTGTTTAATTTTGTTTGTTTTTGTAGCTAAATAAAGTGATTGTCCTAGATATGCTCAAATTTACCATCTGGCTCTCATTCCATATTCTCTTGTTTTAAAAAGTCACTAGATCCAGGACTGCCTATCAGGCTATTCTGATTAAGAAGATATGGGAGGACAGATGGTAGAATTATGTGGTGGAGAAAGTGATGGGGGACAGTGAACTACTTAAAATGAATACTCTGCTGGTGTAGAGGCTGTCACATTGTTGGGCGGAAACTTTAAGTTGAATGTCATGTCTAGAAAAATTCCCTTGCAAAAATTATCACTAACAGAGGGTAAAAATGTTTGACAAAAATGTGTGTACGTTAATATAAAAAATCTAATTATGTGTGGATCATAATTATTATTATTATTGCTTGCTGTAGTTAGTACTTCTTGAGAATGTATGCATTGGAGATTGCACTAATTTCTTACATGCACTATCTTATTCACCCTTCAAACAACCCTAAGAATCAAGTATTACTGCTTCTTCATGTTTTCAGACCAAGAAACTGAGACTTCTAGAGTTCCACAACTTGCCCAATGTCCCTCAACTAATAAGAGGCTGAATGGGAGACACAAAACCAGTCTGATTTTGAAGTTCTTACCTACTAAGCACACTGCTTTCTGTAACTTTGAGTAATTGGGAATGCTGCCAGTTCGTATTTATCTGCTTTAATCCTCCATTCAACTTGCTTTTCCCAATGTCAATCCTCTCCTTCCATTCTTCCTTTGATATATGACTTCAACTGGTCTGTGATTGAGGGAGTTTCCAAGTGATAACACATCCAATACATTATAAAATTCTAGATGTCATCTCACCAGTCCTCTACATTTTCCTTCCCTACACTACCTCCTTACTTGCTGTACAAAACAGCATTGATCATTTTCTAGCCCATCTCAGTTCTAACATGCATGATTAAGTTTGCCATTACCCTCAGGTCTTTTAGGACATTAATATTTGACTGACTTCACTCATCCATTGACAGTTCATGTTGTGAATTCTTTTTCAGTTCTCAGATATATTAGATTGTAACTTGCTAAGTTGTATTTCAGTTACTCTGTGGTTTTCTCCTCAATTTATTCCTCTGTCATTGCAGCAACTCCCAATTTAGAATCAGATTTCATTACTGTGGTGTTTTCACATTCTTCTAGGTTGCCAACAAAGATGTTAAACCAGACCGAACCTTCAAAGTGACCCCTTGGTTCCCGTTTGTATGCTCTTTCAGGGAACCCATCCAGGAAGAGCTTAGAGTGAATATAAACTGTGAAACTGGATTGCAAGAAGCTTCTAAACTTGTTATCAAGGGTCAAAATAATTCCCCATGCAGTAATCAAATGGAAAACAGCTTGGACTAGAGCATGAAGTAAGAAGTAGAAAACCTAAGGAAAAGGATGAAATAATTTTAGTTCTTGTTGCTAGAGATGACATAGGAGCAATGTCTATAGTGGCTAGAATATGGTAACTGATGTCTGTGGGGCATTTGCCTCCTATTTATTGTACCTGAAATGCAAACTTGCTGTCCTCGTTGGCTGGGCTGCCATAACAAAATACTTGGTGGCTTAAACAATACAGACTTGGTGGCTTAAACAACAGACATTTATTTACTCCCAGTTCTGGAGGCTGGAAGTCTGAGAACCAAGTTCTGTCAGGGTTGGTTTCCAGTGAGAGCTCTCTCCCTGATTTGTAGTTGGCCACCTTCTCTCTGTGACCTCACATGGCATTTCCTCTGTATGTGTGTGGAGAGAGATCCCTGGAGTCTCTTCCTCTTCTTATAAGGACACCAATTCTAGTGGATTAGGGCCCCACACTTATGGCCTCATTTAACCTTAATAACTTCCCTAAAGGCCCAATCTCCAAACCTCACACTGGAGGTTAAGGCCTCAACATATGAATTTGGGGGGATGTAATTCAAGCCATAACACCTGCTGATGCTTCCTGTCACCTCCAAAGTTGAGATATAATCTGCTGTACATGTGTTACTACTCACCTGTTGCTAATGCTCCAGTCACAACCCTACTCTCCCTCCAGGCTAAGAGGTAGAGTCTCCACGTACTTAACACTCTTTACCACCTCATTGCAAAGCCAGGCTTCAGAAGACAATGAGGCAGTTCTTAGCCTCATGAGCCTGGGTGACACCCTTGTCCAAGCCTGTGCTGCCTGACTGTTCACTTAAGAGAGAGCAGGGCTTCCCTGGTGGCGCAGTGGTTGAGAATCTGCCTGCCAATGCAGGGGACACGGGTTCGAGCCCTGGTCTGGGAAGATCCCACATGCCGCGGAGCAACTAGGCCCGTGAGCCACAATTACTGAGCCTGCGCATCTGGAGCCTGTGCTCCGCAACAAGAGAGGCCGCGATAGTGAGAGGCCCGCGCACTGTGATGAAGAGTGGCCCCCACTTGCTGCAACTGGAGAAAGCCCTCGCACAGAAACGAAGACCCAACACAGCCATAAATAAATAAATAATTTATTAATTAATTAAAAAAAAAAAAAGCGAGAGCAGTCCCTTGAGGAGAACTGTGCAGACCCCTTGGCTACTGTAGTGGGTTGTGTAGTGTCCCCTAAAATCCTTGTCCATCCAGAGGAAATAGGGTTCTTGCAGGTGAAATCAAGTTACGATGAGGTCATACTGGACTAGGGTGGGCCCTAAGTCCCATGAGTGGCGCCACCATTAGGAGAGGGAGACAGACACACAGAGGGTAAAGACAGCCTGGTGAAGATGGAGGCAGCAAGTACAGTGATGCTGCCACAAGCCAAGGAATGCCGAGGATTGCCGGCTGCCCACTGCAGAAAGTTCATGATTTGTTTCTTTCCCTCCACACGTTCCCATCCAATTCATCAGCAACTCTCACTGAGGGTCTTTCTAGGATGTGTCCTGGATCTGACAACTTCTTGCTGTTTCTGTTCTTGTTGACCTCATCTAAGCCACTGACAGCTTTCATGTAAGCTCTTGTGATCGTTTCTTGTTTCTCTGCTTTCACTCTTGATGACTTACGAACCATCCTGAGCACAGTGGCCAGTGCGATTTTTAAAAATTTAAATCTCATCTCCTCACTTTCCTTCTCAAGACCCTACAAAGGCTTCCCATAGTAATCAGGACGAAATCCAATCTCTTTTCCCGCTCACGATGCTCACTTTCTATGAGCTGCCAGCTTACATTTCCACCGTCACCTAACACCCTCCCTGCTCATCCACCACATTCCAGCCACATCTGCCTCCTTCCATGCCAAGACACACATTTCCTCTGCTTGGAGTGTTCTTTCTCCCAGATCTTCCCTTGCCTGCTTCCTATTGCCACGCATACTTGCTTAATTTAAATATCGCCTTCTTAGAGAAACCTCCTCCAGTCACACAATTTAAAATGTGAGATATATATTTATATATATATATATACACACACACACACAATGGAATATTGCTCAACCATAAAAAAGAATGAAATATTGCCATTTGCAGCAACATGGATGGACCTAAAGATTATCCTATAAGTGAAGTAAGCCAGACAGAGAAAGACAAATATCATATGATATCACTTATATGTGGAATCTAAAAAAATGATACAAATGAACTTATTTCCAAAACAGAAATAGACTCACAGACATAGGAAACAGACTTATGGTTAATGAAGGGGAAAGGTGGGGAAGGGATAAATTAGGAATTTGGGATTAACAGATACACACCACTAGGTATAAAATGGGTAAACAATAAGGATTTACTGTATAGCACAGGGAACTATATTCAATATCTTGTAATAATCTATAATGGAAAAGAATCTGAAAAAGATTATATACATAACTGAATCTCTTTGCTGTACACCTGAAACTAACACAATATTGTAAATCAATTATAGTTCAAGAAAAAAAAAAAGGAGTCACCATCTTGATCCATCACATCAGGTCTCTCAAGAGCACTTTGTCACCATCTGACATTTTTTTTGTGTGTATTTGCTTGTTTTCCTGCTTTACCTGTAATGTAAGATCCACAAGAGCAGGTAATGTTTCTGTTCATACAAACAGTATGAACATGGTGTGACACAGAGTAGTTGCTGAGTAAAAATATGAGTGAATAAATGTAGGGTGGAAGAAATTGTCACAATTGTATTCATGGGGGTTGCCAAGGATCATTCAAACTTCCATTCACAGCTGAATGATTACAGAAAGCATGGGCTATGTAGGCTAGTAACACATAAGAATATCGCAGTAAATGGTAATGAAACCCACCTTTCTTTTGTTGAGAAGATCTCCTATAGCCAGCCCTTGGCTGTGCCGACAACCATTACATTATCCAGTTTTGCAACATGCTTAGTCTTTCATCATTCTGAATATTTCACGTATTCAACCCTAATAAGTTATCAGCATTGCCAAGTTATATATTTTTGCCTGCCTTAAGGGCAAAAAGATAATTAAAATTATGTAAAATACACAAGTAATAGATTCCATGGGATTGGGCAAAAAACTTTCTTTGACTGGTCAATGATGCCTGAAATTCCTTTACTGAGGCAAAGTTTTACATTCTAAATCAGAGATAAAGTTTCAAGATAAAAGACCTGGGAGGAGGCTTAGTGGGCAAGCACTTATTTGGTACCTGAAAAGGGGGATGGGGGAAACCGCCTTTAAGTGCAAAAGTTGAAGAACGTCAGTTTTTGCCTATGGCTTCTGGCAGGCGGATTCTTAACCATTACACAACCAGGGAAGCCCCCCTTTGCAATTTTTATTCTGGTAGAGAGGTGCAAATGTGGGTCATGAGAGCTCTATAATTCTGAATTGTTGGCACATAAACATATAATACTCTGTTACGCGTCATAACTGCCTGTGAATCCCTTCCTTCCCTTGTTTTGGTCAAATTTCATTCTTCCTTTGCCCATATAGAGTCTTTTCATCATTTTCTCCAGATCTTGATATTCTCCGTTGCCCTATAAAATTTTTTAGGCTGTTTCTTATGTGTGAATAACATATTTCTCTTAGGTTTTTCTCAGCAAAATCCTTCCCTTGCAAATTTGTTTTCAGAATTATGCTTCATCAAATCTTTTGAATCTGATCCCCTAGTAAAATTCTCCCCCTTGGAGGAGAAGACCTGCGAGGTGGGTCAGGGAAGAAGAGAAATGAGACGGAACGTCAGTAACATATCATCCGTAAAGCTCGCCTTCCTCCTTCTGTCTTACTTGGTCTATTTCCTATTGTGTCCTTCAACCGCAGTCCCAGTGGACAAAGGCTGTCCCTTCTTCTGTGTTCTCAAAAGCACCCTATAAATAACAAGAACACCTGTTTTCTATTTTGTGGTCGTTTTCTAATGTTATCTGAATTGCTTACCTTACGCATATTTTTTCTCAATGATAAACATCCACAACGTCTTGATATGACATTTGTTTTCAATGAGGGACACAGAGCTAATGTTAATTCAAGTGTTCAGAGCACACAGCACAAAGCCCGAGATATGGATCTAAATGTAGGAGCTGTGCATCCTTACTCTGTACTTGAAATTGAAATTCAGACCATATTTTATCTGAGAACCTCTATTTTATAGTAAGAAAAGGAAAAAAGGCAAGGTGAGAGTTGTATTGGAACTCAAAAATAAAAATAGATGTTCATAGAAATGAATAAGATAAGGGATACAGATTCACTTTGTAAAATATATTCATGTACAAATATAAAATAATAATATGTTATACTGACAGCTGATTTTTTTTTCACCTTCAGATTAGATGATTGTTTTAATCTTTCAGAGAAAACTTCTTTGAATTTCCTACCATGTAAAAGAGGGGGGAGGGTGGTAAAAGGCAGTAAAACTAAGCAAACTTAGCTTTCTCCTGCAATGATTGTGATTGGTGGTTGTCGTAGCTTGCTAAAGAAAATGGGTGGAGAATTTACTCACTTATTTTCATAATATGTTTGAGTATTATTTTATTATCTTTATTTCCTCAAGTTATGAATAAGCCAGTCAAGATTGTATATGTCCAGTCTATGTCCTGCTCTCAGAAAGTATTTTCTCCTTGACATGTCACTAATAATCAATGCTATTAGTTAAAATTTATTATTCAATTTAAATTAAATTCTTTAATTTATATTGTCAAAAGTTACTGAATATTGGAGTAGTTTAAAATTTTTGTGTTTTTTTTTTTTTTACCTCGGTTAAATCTTAACATCTCTGACAGAGAAGCAGACGTGTTATACCCACTTTAGGGATGGGCAAACTGAGGGCCAGGGAAATTTACACCTAAGATTACAATCAGTGGTGTGTTAGATGTTTAAACACCAGCTCTCTTGGGGAAAGGGGAGGGAACCCCAAGTCCCTGAATTGTAGCATTTGCCAGTTCTTGTGGTGTAAATACTCCCACCATGGCTGACCCAAGCTACCCATGTGAGGTCACTGACATGAGGTTGGAAGAGATGGACATAATTGGTTCTTGCAACAGTAGCTCAGAACCCTAATGCTTCACGGCAACTGACTGCAGCATCTTTAAGAGTGCTTTTCACTCTTTTAGGTTATTTTGAGTGAAATTAAAATAACCAAGAGCCAGCCTAAGCAAAAAACCCAAAAAACAACAAAAAAGGAAGAACCCATAGGATGTGTGTGGTGTAAGGTGGTGTCTCATGGAACACAAAGAAGAGCTGACCCACTGGGCCTCTTGCTGTGTGAGGACCATGGTAGCTCTGAGGGCCTCTGCAGTGGAATGGGAGGGTCTTCCCTCTGGAGTGCTGCCATTTATTTGCCTTGATTACTGATAACTCCTAATTCTCTCATCTGGGATCCAAGTCCAAACTCCGAGGGGAGATCGTCCAGTTGGTCCAACTTGGGTCCATCGTCCAGAGCCAGGGGAATCCACGGTGCAGATGCTGCTGCTGGGGCCTCACCATCGTGACACATGCAGTTTCTAGAGAAGCAGGAATCACTGTGCCCTTCAAGCTCCTGTTCAGTTAGAAATTAGGTACCTGGTGTGGGCTATTGCTGGGTCATCCAGCAGCCAAGCACCCCTTTTCCAGACAATACAGTGTCAACGTGTCCTCCATATTTGAGGCCACGTTTCTCAGGCTCCTGCGTTCTTAGCCTAAATTGTAAATATAATCACCACCAGCATCCCCCGTATACAACCATCGGGGAAGAGGAGAAAAGAGAAAGAGAACTTCTGTTTTAAAATGGGGAAGGAAATAAAAAAGAGAGACTTTCAGTTAAACGTGTAGATTTGATTACAGATGTACAAACAATTCTGCCCTTGCAAAACCCCATTAAGATAATTAGAGAGCTTTTGAAAAGGAAAAAGCTCATAGGATAAAAAGAATAGAAGTAAAGAGAATACCAACATAATTTTGGAAGCTAGAAAGGAAACCAGCGAGTGGTAACTGAATTAGCAATGCAGAGGAAATTGAAATAAAAATTGGAGAGGAAAAGCCAAGTCAAGTTTTATCACAGAAGTCCAGAAATGGACATTTTTGGAAATGAAAAACACCATAGGCCTCCAAAAATGGGGTATTCAGCGTGGGGTTGCAGACGACAGATTGTCTCCAAGTATTTATAAGCAGTTACCATCCTCCTGCCCACATCCCCTGCCTTCTTCCCTTTCAGTCCTGATTCCAGCTCTTTTTACCTGGCAGAAGACTTGAGAATTAGTCGATGAAGAATCTGAAACAGGAAATCCAGGCTCGGGAATTCCTGGCTGAGGATGTGGACCCTGAAAACAAGGGCATTAAGTGAAACGCTGGACACTTTACGTGGACAGTTAGACCTCGTGACCCCTTTTCGATGCTGGGCTCCAGAATTCTTGCCGCTAGATGGACACCTCTGAGAAAGGAAGAAAGCAGCTCCTTGCAGCTGAGAATCAGCTAGCTGCTGGGGTGGTGAGGAGCCGGGGTGTGGCCGCAACAGTCACACAGGAACTCCCACACAGCAAGACCCCTTGCTTGGGGTTTCCTGCAATTGCCGCCCTGAAATTCTTCAGTTTTAATTCATCCGAATGCGTGCTGCGTGAGCGGAGCCTATGGGACGAGGAAGCGTGCACCATGGGCTCGGAAGCAGGTGCGGATCCACCTTCCGACAGGTTTCCCTCCTGCCTCCCCAGAGCCCGTTCTCCTGAGCCTCTGTGCCCCACTCAGCCTGCCTCTCCGTGGCCCTACCCTGTGAGTACTGCTGCCCTCTGCCCGGGACGGAATCCCATGGGTCAGCTGGGGAAGGCAGCCCTCCAGCCCATCAGGGCCCTGGGCACAGGTAGGGGAGGGTCAAGTTCGGGCAAGATGCCCTGGCAGGCAGTGCCAAGGAGTGTTTGGTGAGTGGCTTTGCAGAATCTCTTACTCCTTATTCAGGTCCCACCAGCACAGAAGTGCAATCCATTGGAAGGGGTGGGGAGGGCAGGGCGGGGGGCATGTCTGCTGCAGGCTGTGACTTCTTGTCTTTTTTTTTTTCCCCACACTTTTATTTATTTACTTTTCAATAAGTTTAAATCCTTGAAGTGTACAACATCACACGGATTCTGTGTCCAGTGGCCTTAGCAGGAAGGTTGCTTCGGGATTTGGCACAAACCACGCCACTGTTTCCATAAGTGCGAGTTATCTTTCCGCAGATTACTCTGGTTTTGTTAGGTTTTCCACCAGGAATTACTGTGTTCTTTGCTTTGTACACATAAGCACATCTCTTGCCTAGATAGAATTTGGTTTCATCTCGAGCATATACACCTTCAATTTGCAGGAGAGCTGTGTGCTCCCTCTGATTCCGTAGACCCCACTTATAGCCAGCAAAAATTGCCTTGGACCACAGCCCTCCAGACATATTTGTCATTTTAGAAGTCCTCCACAGGGTCCGAGATGGTGGAAAGAGTGCTCTTTATTTTCTTATTTAGCTATTTAAGAGAATGCAGTGTCCTAAAGCTAGAACCATACATAATGCCATCAGCACTCTCTTCTACGTTCATTAAAATATGGAAGAAACAGACAAAGACAGTTTGTTCTTATGTGAGTGCCCACAGTAAGGGAAGTTCAGAACTGCAGAACAGAAATCAGACTTGCATGATCAGACATGGGAAGCTGCTGGGATGGATGGTTAGACAGACATGCTCTTGGTTTCAGGTGGGTTTGAAATAAGCTATTGAGTACAGTTAAGAAAACGTTTAGTGTAGACACCAAACATGCACAAAGAACTTCTATGGATTCTCTAACTTGGAGAGACAGAGAGAGAGAGACACCACATGGTGGTTGGTCTGCCCGATATTGTACCAAAGAACACGTGCTCTTAAGTGAGAATTAAATGGGAGGTAACCCTGATGTTGATCCCAGGCGCCTCTGGTTTCATGATCACGTCACAGTACTGAAAATAATTCTTGTTTGCATATATGCTGTTCATACAAAATGGCCCTTAAATGCAAGCCGGTAATTTCATTTGGTGTGGAAATGATGAAACAAGTCCATGGTGATGTGAGAAGAGATCAGGCCGCTTTGGACTTGGGAGAGAAGGAAGGTCTGCCTTTGTTTGGCAGATGGGTGATTTTCTACACAGGATTTTTGCCAAATAGTCTGATTTTAGAATCTAACCTGGATACAGTGCGACTCTACTGGGATTAAAGTTTATATTCTCAAAATAATCAGTATGTTAACACTTGAATTAGTAAAAGCAAACATGTTTTCATATACATTAGAAACTATAAAAGATTAAACATAATTTGGATAAAATTAACCAACAGCTGAGGCGATCTATCTTCAAAATCATATGAACACCCTCTTTTCTTCCCAAATCTCAATATAGGTGCAAGGGTATTTATCAAGTATTGAGGAAATTAAGTTATAGCTACTATAAAATAAATGTTGATGCATCTAATCATAGTAGGTCAGGAGTAATGTTCCAAAAAATATAAAATCTCACAAGAAGAGATTCAGAGTCAGAATTTTCCAGGGCTAAGTAAACACTGTCCAGGAGGTAGACCAGGAAATTTTCTACTTCTTATCACCCAACAGATAAATAATGCCTAGATCTGGTGAGCACACAATGGTAGCAAAGGGAGTTGAACTGTTCTGCAGGCTATATTATCCAGGTTGTGGTAGATTGGACACTCTGGCTATAGAAATTATCCTCCTAGGAGGTCCTGATTGAAGATATGGGAAACTTAGTACAAAATCCTAACAGAAAGCATGTAAACTATTGTGTATGGACTAGATGTCAAAGGTTCCATAGCAATTTGTTGTTTGAAAGAATGTATTCCATATAATTATAAAAGTCACAACTAACCATCTGTTTCCATATCCTAGCATCATGTTGGTCAGCAGTGGAAAAATGAACATCTTGTCGTTTTTGATGAGCTCCATTTAGGTTTATCTGAACATATGAAACACTAATGATAATTTAATTCAGCATTTATTGTGTGTCTAGAATGTGAACAGCATGGTAATAGACAGTGGGAGAAAGACTTGGGGAAAAAGAGTTCCGATTCTCAAAGAGTTTGCAGGCAGCAAAGGAGACAAAGAATGTAGAGTGTGGTCATAGAAGGCGCAGTGGGGTTATTTACTTAAAACATTTATTGAATGTCTACTGAATGGCTGGTAGTATGCTTAAAGCTGCAGATACAGACATAAGAGACACAGTCCCTGCTCTCAAGGAGGTGATGATACAGTTGCAGGGGGCCGTGGGAAGAGACAGGGTTACTGACAGTCACAATATGCTGTTCTAGGTGCAATCACAGAGGAAAACCCGGGGTGCCGCAGGGAAGATGATCGTACACTATCCTCCTTTGGGAGCATCAGGGAAGGCTACCCAAAGAGTTGACAACTGGGCTGAGCTTTTTAGGACTGAGCGTTTATTCACTGTTTCATTGGACACATGTGGATTGACTTCCACCCTCTGCTGGGCACTGTTCTAGGCATATGGGATCTATAGCAACAACACAGCTGAGGTCTCTGGCTTCATGGAGTGTATTTTCTGGGGGGAGGGGCGCATGGGGTAGAGGGAATAGGTGAGTAGATATATAAGATCATATCAGCTGCTAAAACTGCTTTAAAATGTTCTATGGGGACAAAACTGAGAAATGCATTTTAACACTGAATCATATTAATAGTCAAAAAAACCCAGATACTTAAATTCGAATACTTTCATTATTACGCTGAGTTACAAACACATCTTCTGAATACAGCAATAATCCGTTAATATTTGGTTTATCTAACTCATCTAATTAGATTAGCCATTAAGAAAGGGGTAAGATGGGAGAAGGCTATACCAAAAAGATGAAGAAAAAAATAATAGAGCAAAATGTCTCATTGGCAAGTCACAGACATGAGAGAGTATGATGCACTCAAGGAACTGCAAACATACTTAATGTGACCAGTGTGCAGGGTATGAAGCAGCAAGAGGTGGAATCGGAAAGGTGAGCAGGGAGCAGATCATAAAGCCCAGGCTGCCAGATTGAGGAACTTGGACTTCTTTCTCAAGGAAGATTCTAATCATGTCACCAAGATCATCAAATGTTTATTTTAGAAAGATAAATTTTGCAGTGGAGTGGAGAATAGTTGGAGGGAGGGCAAAGTTGGAGACGGGGGTTAATTAAAAGACTGCTGCAATAGTCCAGGGGAGAAATGATGAGGGTCTGAGCTAAGGCAGAGTCAGTGTCGTTGGACGTGAACTAATTTAACAGAGGCAGAATCCTTAGGATCTGGTAATTGATAGGATATGGCAGCTCTGTCAGATGCTTCCATGAGAATTGTGCTAGCCCCCAAGGTGGAAACCTTAAGAGGGACATATTTAATCAGGCAGATGATGAGTTTGGTCTTGAACCTGGAGCATTGGAGATATCCGAGGGACAGTTAAGTGGGTATCTCCAAGAGGCAGCTGAATCTATGAGTTTAGGGCTCAGCAGAGTGGTTGGGACTGGGAAGCATTGAATTGGGAGCTGTTTGGGTGACTGAAGAAGCTACCGGAGTGTCTGAGAGCATTGAGGTGGCCTCTCAGGAGAGAAGCAGGAACGTGTGAGAAGAGAAGAGAATATTTACACATGTGCAGAGAGAGAAAAGAGGCCACCCCCTTCCCCCCCCCCAAAAACAAACCCAAAGAACGAGAAGGAGTTGCAGGGGTGAAGAGAGAATGGTGTCCTGGAAAGCCAAGAGGGTTGTAAGCAGGAGGAGGTGGACAACCGCCAATCATAACAGAAAGTTGTGATATGGAGACTGAAGACTGTCTGCAATTCAGTGACAATGAAGTGAGTGGCCACCTTAACCAGAGAAGTTTTAATAGAATGAGTGTGGGATGGGGATGAGGGTGAGAGCTGTGTATAGGGATGAGGAAGTAGAAATTATATAAGATTAAAGAGTCAATGAGGGATTCACAGTGGAGACAGTGATTGGAAAGAACTCTTCCAAGAACATTGACTCTGAAAAGACAAATGAGTGGATTTAGAGGAAGAATCCAGAAGGCTTCTCCCCTTTATCAGTGTGAGAGGATTTGGGTTATTATTTTAAGCTGGAGCTAATGAAGGGGAAAGAGAGAGAGAGAGAAAGACAGAAATTTTGGAGAAAAAGGGACCCTGGCTCCCAGAGGTCGGGGACTGTGTCTCCAGAGCAGAGACGGCGTGGCTTTCAATTGAAGAAAACAAGTTGTTCTATGAAAATGGAGTTAAGGAGTTGTGATGGTTAATTTTATGTGTCAACTTGATGGGGCTAAAGGATGCCCAGAGAGCTGGTAAAGTGGGTGTGGCTTTGAGAGTGTCTCTGGAAGAGATGAACATTTGAATCAGTAGACTGAGGAAAGAAGATGGTCCTCACCAATGCTGGCAGGCATCATCTAATTTGTTGAGGCCTCAACTAGAACAAAAGGCCGAGGAAAGAAGAATTCGCTCTCTTTGCTTGAACTGAGACATCCTTCTTCTCCTGCCCTCAGACATCGGTGTTGCTGGTTCTCAGGCCTTCTGACTTGGGCTGGGGCTTACACTGGTCCTATTCTCAGGCGTTCAGACTGGGACTGAATTACACCACTGGTTTTCTTGGTTCTCCAGCTTGCAAAGGGCAGGTCAGGGGCTGTCTCATCCTCCATAACTGTGTGAGTCAATTCCTACAATACATCTCTATCTATCTGTCTGTCTATATCAATATCTATCAATATCTATCTGTCTACCTACCTATCTACCTATCTCTCTATCTATCTCTCTACCTACCTGCCTATCTCCTTCTGTTTCTCTGGAGAATCCTGACTAATACAGGAGGTTGCTTGCATCACGGATGCGGTTGTGTTTGTGGATTGGGAAGCTGGAAGCCAACAGAACTCAGTGCTCACAGGTTCCATTTTCTCTACGAAGTAGGTGGAAAGGCCAGATGCTGAGTAACGATGATAATATGTAATATTAAGCTTGGGAGAGGAAGAGAAAAAGAGCGAAAGTCAAAATAAGGGATGAAAATAATTCTGCCTAATGGATAAGATAAGGTTTTGTGGACGAGGTGGTATTGGATTTGGCCCTAATGTGGACACGATTTAGGAAAATGGAGAGGGAGGAGTAAGTTCCAGAGAGAGGACCAGCATGAGCACAAGCAAAAAAACAAGAGTGAAGGTCATGTCAAGGTCACCAACTCACAAAAGTGAGAATGTTGGTTTGATAACAGGATACACGAAGGGAATTATAAAGATACAATGATTCAAAAATGTCATATTTGTCCATGTGTCTCTGGGATCCAACATGATTCCTGGCACCAAGATGGGCCCTCGATGAATATGTGTTACATGAGTGAGAGCAACTTCATTTGCTCCTCAGCAAGTTATGAAAATTAAAATAAACATCCAAGGACAAGCAATGAATACTAATTTCCTTTTTTTTTTTTTAAATAGCAAAACATCATTACTTCTCACTTTTCATCTATATAGGCGCTCCATAGCGTACTAGCGCTACATAACGAACTGTCCTAAAACATAGTGGGTTAAAAAAGCAGACTTTTAAAAAATTAAATGTCATAGATTCTGTAGGCAAGGAATTCAGGCAGGGCTGGGCTGGGTCATTCTTCTGCCTCTAGTGAAGTTGACTGAGATGACCCAGTGGTACTCAGCTGGCAGATGGACTAGTCTGAGGGTCCAGAATGGCTCCTCTCACGAACCTAGCACCTTGGAGAGGGTGGCTGGCAGGCTGGGCTCCAGCTGGGTCTGTGCACTGGAGCACCTACATGCAACGTCTCTAGCACGGCGGTCTTCAGTAGTTGAGCTTCTTCAATGTTGGCTGGCTTCCTATACAACAGAGGTTCTCAGCAGAAGGTGAGTTTGCCCTCCCAGAGGACAGTCGGCAACATGATCTGGAGCTAGTTTTGGTCGTTACAACTGGGGGAGAAGGTGCTCCTGTCATCTGATGGGTAGAGGCCAGGGGTGCTGCTGAATATCCTCAATGCATAGGACAATGCCCGCCCGCTCCTCCCAACAAATAATTATTCAGCCCAGAATATCAATAGTGCTGGTGCTGAGGAACTTTGCAGTAGATCCAGGGAGCCACGAGAAACAGGCAGCAGCTGCAAGGCCTCCCTAAGGTCAGGCAGGGTCACTTCTCTCCATTGTACACGTGACAAGAGATTCACAAAGCCAGCCTGGTTTCAAAGGGGAAGGGAAGAGACTCCACCTGTTGATGGGGGGGATGGCAAGGTCACACTGCGTTAGAGCACGTGGGTGGCACAGCTTTGAAAAATACAATTTACTACAATAGAGATGGAAGCATAAACAGATATGTGGGGTTGGATGTGCAGGGGAGGGGGCAAGTTTAGCAGTCAATGCCATTGAAGTTGGAATCCTGAATATACATCATATCAGATGAGGAAAAGGAATGGACCCAGTTAACATGCTTCGTGGGAAAAGCTTCCTTCCAATAGGAAAGCTGAGTAGGAAAATTGCCCTTCTCCCATCTCTGTTCCAATTGACAAGCAACAAATCAGTGAAAAGTGGACTCATCAGAAAGAGTTAGATTCTCGCCCTGCTGATTCCTTGGGACACCAAGGCCTAGAGTCTTCATTGATGCTGAGAGTACCGAGCTGAGGCCACCAATGTTTTCACCAGAGATTCGCTCTCCTTGAGCTCGTGGTGCCCGTGGAGCTTATAGAGAACAGTTTGTTGGTTTGTATTCAATCTTGTATTGTCCTCTCCTTAAGGGGACTCCTGTGAAGTCTTTCGTACTGGGCTGAGAACAATCTGGGTGCCAGACTCAGTGCTGTGCTCAGAACAAGCCCTTCCCTTCCAGCTGGGCCTTTTGTCCTTCCACCAAACCTCCGAGCCTCCACTCTGCCCTCCATTAGCATGAGTTCTTTCCCAAGAGTCTCCTTTTGTCCGATAAAGGATAAACTAGCCATGTTGGATTTGTAGCTGTATTTTTTGTATTTCTTTTTAAAAATTTATTTATAGTGTATTTTTTTTTAAATATTTATTTATTTATTTATTTATTTATTTATTTATGGCTGTGTTGGGTCTTCGTTTCTGTGCGAGGGCTTTCTCTAGTTGTGGCAAGCGGGGGCCACTCTTCATCGCGGTGCGCGGGCCTCTCACTATCGTGGCCTCTCTTGTTGCGGAGCACAGGCTCCAGATGCGCAGGCTCAGTAATTGTGGCTCACGGGCCTAGTTGCTCCGTGGCATGTGGGATCCATAGTGTATTTTTTTTAAAAACATTTGAACAAGTTGTCGACATCTATTACAAATTAGGCAATTTCACATAAAATTTTAAAAAAAAAACACCTTTCTTGCTTGTTTTGAATCCCTGGAAGATCTGGAAATATTGAACCCACAATCTTAATGGCAACAACTGTATAGATTCGGGTAGCATCTGCCTTGGAAGATACCTTGTTGTCAAAAAGGTCTGTGAAATGCTACAAGGGAAATTCCCCATTTTAGGGGTTCCCATTGTATGGTAGTATGTCTAAGTCCCTGAGAAGCCCTGAATAATGCTGATATTAATGATAATGATAAAAATAACTGTTTAATTTTGT
Source organism: Balaenoptera acutorostrata (assembly GCF_949987535.1). Classification (NCBI taxonomy): domain Eukaryota; kingdom Metazoa; phylum Chordata; class Mammalia; order Artiodactyla; family Balaenopteridae; genus Balaenoptera; species Balaenoptera acutorostrata. The sequence continues at coordinate 17,000,617 of NC_080065.1, read as the reverse complement.
TTAATGCAGGATTTTCCAATGGACAAGAAAACTTTTTTTTTTTTTTTTTTTTTTAGAAAGTAAATATACTTTGAGACATGTAGAAGCAAAATGTAAGCAGGACCTCATGGAAGCCAGTGCTCCAGACCTGCATGCAAATGCCTGAATCTGGGATCCTTGGTACATGACACACACGGAATATTTTTTTGCAAAAATGGCTGCAATAATTTCCCTCTCTGTGTCTATGCCCTTGTTAAGTCACCCTCCACAGTGACTTTGGCCTTGGCCTAGTGATTTGTTTGGCTAATAGAGCAAAAACAAATATGACACACACATACACTTAAAATTCCTTGTGCATTAGGTCTTGCCTTCACTTGCTGGGCTTAGAATTCTGAGACCATCATTTGAATAAGCCCGAGCTAGTCTGCTGGAGAGATCACGTGGTGGAGAACTGAGGTGTCCCAGCCTACGACCCAAGCCAACTGCCAGCCTTCAGGCATTTCCAACTTACTACAGATATATACATGAACCCAGCTGATATCTCCTGGTGCAGGTAAATCTTCCCAGCTGAGCCCTGCCCAAATAGACAATGCACAGAATCATGAACAAATAAGTGGGTGTCATTTTAAGTCACTAAATTTTGGGACTGTATACCAATGGAAGACAGATACCCATCACTATCTGAAATTAGTATACTTGCTTATTTGTTGCCCTCCCTTCTAGGATTTAAGCCTTGTGAAGCCAAGAACTTTGTCTTGTTTACACTGTGGTCATCAAGTCTAGAACAGGGTCTGGGAGCCACCCACAGAAGCCCACAGGAAATATTTGTTGAATGAATGAACCATTTCTCATGGGGTGACCTCAACTGCTCCTCCTTTTTAGGGAAGGGCAGGGAAGAGGTTAAAGAGAGGAAAGAGGAGAAGTTAGGAGAAGTGAGGGGATTATAAACCTAGGTGTCAACAATGCTCAAAAATTTTTTTTAACACTGGAAAATTTCAACCTACACAAAAGTAGAGAAACTGATTTAATAAACTCCTTTTGAACTTGAATTCCTGCTTCAGTTATTATTATTCACTAATTTTGAGCAAAAATATTTCTGAAATATCTGGATAGGCCAACACCATTAGATACAAGGTGTATGTGTCTGTTTTTTAACTCAATTGATTCTTAGTCTATTAGAGAGAAAAATGACTTGAAGGCCTTTTAATTTTTTTCCTAAATACAATATTACAAATGAAGCAGCCACTCTTACTCATAAAACTCCCATCCTTTCAAAATCTTGGCATGTTATTTTAAAGACTGCTATAGATTAACTACATTATGAACTGAATCCAGCAGTCTTGGATGAAAAAATGCAATAATTTTAACCAGTAAAAAGGAAGAAATGAAAGAAAATGCAAGATTAAGACCAAGTTTTTTTTTTTTAATATGAAATCATCAACATAGGTGAAATTATTTCAGAGCAAAGATCAAAGACCTGACAGTTTTCAAGGAAGCTAAAGAATGTACCATATGTGTACTGTGGATCTACACATATGTAGACACGTGGGCTTACATCCTGGATTGGACAGGTGTTTTAAATGTCATTTGCTCAAGTTCTGGGTCAATATTAATTTCAAAGGACCAATGTTTGAGCATTGGCTATTATTCTTCAAAGCTATTTTACTATCTAATGAATTTACTGCCAAGATACCTCTGCAAGTAATTTTTCCTCCATTATTTTTTAAAATTAGCCTTTATTTGGTTTAAAAATTGCCTGAGGATCTTAGGATCAAAAGTCATATTACTCCTGCCTCGATTTTTACCATTAAAAATACACAAGCAGAACAGTTGAGACACTTGTACATAAAAAAATGGGCAGCTGTATTATGCAACCTCATTAAAACTTTGATTGTTGTATTTTTGAAATAATGTGTATGGTCAAATACCAAATGCTACAGAAGCCACAGAGTAAAAAGTAACTCTATATACCACCCTTGCCCACCTGTCCCACAGTGCTTTTTCTAAGAGTCAATAATATGACTTGTTTCTTGTATCCTTTTAGAACTAATCAATGCACATCCAGCATTTAGGTAGGTGCTTCCTTTTTATTTCTCTCAGGTGATAATATGATATAAATACTATCTAGGACTCTGTTTTCTTTTCTACTATTTCCAACACATCTCGGCAATTATTCTATGTTTGAATGACCAGGGTTATGTCAGTGTTTTCAGTGTTGCATGGTATTCCATCATATGATGTCCTATAATTTATTTTATGATTTTCCTATTGATGGAAATTTAAGTTGTTTTAATCTTTTGCTGCTATAGAAGATGCCACAATTAAAAAGTCTAGTACACTATCTTTAAGCGTATGTGTAAGTGCATCTGTAAGATAAAAGCCGCAAAGTGGAATTGCTGAGGCAAGAGGTACACACATTTTAAACTTTAATAGCTATTGACAACGTTCATAAAGATTGTACAAAAATTACACCACCAATAACAATGTATGATGTTCCTATTTCTCCAAACCTTTGCCCACTCAGTGTGCCACATAATTTTGCCAAGATGACAGGTAAGAAATGCAATCATATTGTATTTCATTTGCAATTCTCTTATTTTGAGGTAAATATATTTTCATAAGTATAAAAATATTTATATTTCCTTTTCTGTGAATTATCTATTCATGACATTTGCCCATGTCTATAAGATTATTGGTTTCTTTCTTATCAATACATTATAATAAATCAATAATATTTATAGTAAGCATTATATATATTTATGGGCATTAAAGACATTCATCTTTACATGAATATTGCTAAATGTTTTGCAGTTTACTATTTGTCAGTTACTTTGATCACGTTGTGGTGGAATTTTTTTATATGTTAACCTATTTTATAAGCAACATATTCTACCTTTGAAGTTTCCTGTTTGGAAGTCAAGACTGTAAAGAATATACCATATTTGTTCTGTGACTTTAGATTTAATCTAAATTTTTAAAAAAATGTTTGCTAGGGCCATGCAGATCATCATGCTTTCTAGGTGAAATCTGAGATAATTCTAAGAGTAACCAGGTGGATAGTGAGTCCCCTGAAGGAACTTATATTCCTCATAATAGTGGATCTTTGATTCTGCACCTCAGATGACAGAGAACATAGCACTTAAGATACAGGAAAAGAATCTACATTTAAAATTTTACTATGGAAAACAAAGGTTAGTTGGGGGAAACATTTGCTTTTATGCTCAATAAAATTTAAGAGTAGATAAATTCTGGAAAGAAGAGATTGCTGAAGAGATGAAAATCCCAGTCTCACATGAATAAGAATACACCTGAGAGGCAGGTAGAAATAAGAAATAACTGATTGCAAAGGGGAAGACTGAAAACAATGCAAAGAAAAAATTACAGAAGTCAAGTTGTCATTTGAAGACCCATTGATACTGCAGAAAAACAAATCATTAGGTGAAACACACACACACATATCTTAGAATACACAGGAAAGGACAAAAATACAAAAAGGTGAGGCAAAAGAAGAAAGAAAAAAGAAATGAAAATGGAAGATGAAGAGCAGAGATGGAGAGTGGCCGATCTTGATGAAGACGCTAGAAGGAATGGAGTAAAGTGGTAATGAGGACACTTGAGCACTCAGCTTTCTTCACTGCAAGCTAAAGAAAACCATTCTGGTTAATTTAACAAAAAAGGAATTTACTTAAAAATATTGGTTAATTCACAATATCTCCCAGAGGGTCCCAGAATCAGGCTTGGAGTCTAGGTAACCAGGAAGTAGGCAGATAATCAGGCAAAGATATTACAGCTTGGACTGCAGAAGTATTGAATGCTGGATCCGAAATGCTTCCACCTCGCTGCTGTGCCTGGCACTTGGATACCGCTGCCCTGCTGCCGCCACCCTGTTTCTTCCCATAAGATGCTTTTATTTCAACGTCTGCAGTGGCACACCTCAGTGAATCAGCGTAGATCATGTATCTGTATGCCAGCCACCAGGAAGGTAATGAGTATGCGGCGTCTGACATTTTCATTTTCTGTAGAGGTTTATAGGCTTTTCCAAGTACAACGGGGGATTCTTCAAACATAGAAAAAGCCTAGATTAAGAGGCGCAAACTTCTATGTAAAAAATAAATAAGCTACAGCTCAGGGAATATAGCTAATATTTTGTAACAACTTTAAATGGACTATAATCTATAAAAATATCAAATCACTATGATGTACACCTGAAACTAATATAATAATGTAAATCAACCATACTTCAATAAAAAAGAAAGAAAGAAAGAAAGAAAGAAAGAAAGAAAGAAAGAAAGAAAGAAAGAAAGAAAGAAAGAAAAAGCCTAGAAGGTGGGCTGGACCCAGGGACTTGCTTCTAACGAATAGAATACAATAAAAGTGATGGGATATTACTTCCAAGAGTAGGTTACAAAAGACTGACTTCCCTCTTGCTGAATTCCCTCTCTCTGGCTCTTCTCACTTGCTCAGTTGATGAAGCCAGCTGCCCTGTTGAACTGCCCACCTGGCAAGGAACTGAAGACCCCACAGGGCAGCAGCCAGGGTGGAACTGAGGCCCTCACTTCAGTATCCTTTGGAAAAATGGAATTGAGCCAACAAACCCATGTGTGAGCTTGGAGGCAGGTCCTTTTCCAGTGGAACCTTAAGGTGGTTCAGTCCTGGCTGGCACCTTGCTTGCAGCCTGGGACAGGTGCTAAGCCAGGGGCACTCAGCTGAGCCCTGCCCAGGTTCTTGACCCATAGAAATGGTGAGATAATTTATGCTGTAGTTTTAACCTACCAAGTTTTAGAGCAACAGCAATAGAAAACTAATTGACAAAAACAAAACCCAATATACTTCTTAATGATTCTTCGGCCAAGAGTTAATCAAAACTAAAACTCTTAATTATTTAGGGAAAAATAGAAATGAAAAAAATCACAAATCAAAACATACAGGTGAACTTTCACTTCTGACCTCAATGATACGGTTTGTAGTAGACCAATGCTTCTAGGAGAACTACCAGGAAAGCTGGATATATTGAAAAAGGGATTCTGTTTGAAAGCTTAGAGACAGCTGAAGCAGCTTGGACTTGAGGGGCCAAGTTCCTGGAGAGAAAGGAGCTTATTGGGTTGGATTTCTGCCAAGGCTGGGCATTGAGGAGCTAATATCCCAGAGACAAAGAAGGGGATGGAAACTGGTAAAGTATTTCCCCTTCCTTGACAAAGAATGTGCCATTCTTCCCCATCCCCTTCACATCCCCCAACACCCACACCGCCAAGACTGGAAGTGCAGTTCACAGAGCTCCTCAGGGGTGGGTCCTGGGCTCGGGGCGAGCACACCTACAGGCAGCCATCTCCGTAGCGCATGCTCACATGGAATCGCCCATCTCCCCCTCCTCACTCCCCTTGTGCCTCTTTCCTGCTTCCGGGACTGGTAATTCCTAATAAACTAATAGCTCATAAGCCCTCTGCCTGAGGCTTTGTTCAGCATTAAAACTAGATTAAAAATAAACGAACAGAAACTAAAACATTTTTAAGACACCAGTGATGGGTAATTAGGAGACATAATGGAAAACACACCCCATAATTTTTATTAGGTTGTGTTTTCATTGTTAGTTCAAAATATTTTCTAATTTCCATTGTAATTTCTCCTTCTGAACCATAGATTATGTGAAGTGCTTAAAAGGTACATGGTAAGCACTATATAAGTGCTAGCCTTTATTATTGAAAAGCATAAAGATATGTACACACACTCCTATACATATAGACACATAAACATACAGAATTACAAGTAGAAGACAACTTTTACAATATATATGACAGAGGAAATAATAACAACAGCTAGATTTTACGGAGTGTCCTGAACAGGGTCTCTCTAAGGCAACACTATGTCCTATTATTCACATTTTGCAAACAAGGAAACTGAGGCACAGTAATTTGTCCAAGTCAAACAGCTGGTAAATGATGGAGCCTAATTTTGAACATAGGCAATCTTATTACATAAAGAACATTTGAATTCTGGCCCAGTTTACATAATGAGAGGCATAGTTAAAACCTTCCCTTCTCAAACCCTATTAAAATTAGAATATCTAAATAAATCCACAAGACATTGAAAAGCCAGTGGGGGGTGCCAGTAGCTTAATAAAATCGAAAATTCTGTGACATACAAAGCAGTTGGTAATTGATTAATAGTAAATGCTAATGGAGCTGAGAAACTACAACCTTACCACTCTGTAACTTGAGCTCCAAAAAATTCGCAGGACCGGGAGAAAGCACGAGTACTGGTGGTCTGCCAGATTCTGAAAAGGCAACAGCTGAGAAAGAATTAGTTTTTTCCCCAATCCCACCCCTAGAGAGAGGCTGCTTCTGGAACTGATTCCCACCTCACTCCCTCTGGAATTGTGAAGGAGGAATTCTGACGTGGGAAGCCTTGGGAATGGGCCCCGGGCTGGAGCTCATCCCAAGATGCAAGGTTCCTTAGGATCCCAGGTCCCCTAGGGCATGCCGAGGGATGTGGGATCTCACATCCACAAACATGGAATATAGCCAATATTTTATAATAACTATAAGCAAAGTATAATCTGTAAAAATATCGAATCACTATGTTGTACACCTGAAACTAATATTGTAAATCAACTCTACTTCAATAAAAAGAGAGAAAGAAAAAGCCTAGAGGGTGGGCTGGACCCACACTTGCTTCTAACAAACAGAATACAATAAAAGTGATGGGATATGGCTTCCAAGAGTAGGTTACAAAAGACTGACTTCCCTCTTGCTGAATTCCCTCTCTCTGGCTCTTCCAATTTGCACAGTTGATGAAGCAAGCTGCCATACTGAGCAGTTCCACATGGATCCAGCTTTAGATACCTACATAGTTCTGCAGGAAGCAAAGGTCAAGGACCTATCTCAACAAGCACAGCCAGCAACTGTTGAGATTCTCAAAGTTCAAGGCAGGGCCATCTGGAACCTAGAGAGTAACTGCAGCTTGGTTTTACATCTGTACTGTGTCCATCCCATTATGGCTTCAATTTTATACTGCTTGGCCCATGGGTTCTACTTTAGTGATTTTCCTTTAGGAAATAATCAGAAAAATGAAAAGAAAAATGTCTGTATTGATGCATATGCAAACATTATTGCTAATAGCCCTGGCCTGCCCTTCTCCCATAAAAAACACAAAACCAAACAAAACCCAAAAATAGAAAAAAGCGAAAAGAATAGGCAATAACCAAAATATCCTAGGAGGAAATAAATAAATGAGACATCCATGTAATATATGGTGCCATCTCTCCAATAAAAAGTATATTTTAGAAAGATATAAAAAAATGATCAAAGTATACTCTCTGCAGAGTAGAATTCCCTTAGCTGAGCCATAATGCTTGGGAGGGCTAGAGGGTTTAGTTAATTAACTAAAGGAAATCTTTCTGACAAGTATGCATCCCAAAGACTAGCTTGTAGAGAAGATTTCTTATGCTGATAAGGGTGTTCTTGGTCCTTATGTCCCCTCCTAAAGTAATTGGTCCATCTCTCCTCTGGCTCTTACTCTAGTGTTAAAACCCGTCTTAAAGTCTCCTTGTCTTTGTCTTCCCTGGAGGCTATTGGTACCTAGTCAGTTGGTACCTTCCTGTTTACCCTCACCCCCAGGTGGAATGGAGGGGCTTGTGGAAGGTATCTCTGGGTGCTTCAGAGAAAAGTATGAAACAAAAAGAAAGCATTTGCACAACATAACTCTTCCCTCCTAGCAGACACTCTTTGACTCTACCTCTGCTGCATCATTATTCCAGTGGAGACTGTGGCTCTTTTCCTCCTCTTACCAAAGATCCTCCTCCTTGGAAGGGGTTTCTAGAGTGGAGAGAAAAGTTCCTTCCCTACAAAGGCACATGTTTGTTAGTCCCGGATGATAGAATTAGGAGTCACTGTTTTCTTTTTCTATTTGGTTTTCTGTGTTTTTCAAAATTTCAACAAACAACATATATGTAGGGGAGAAAAAAATAATTTTCTCTCTACCTTTCTAGGTTCTTGGTTGAGAAGCCCCTGTTAGTAAAATAGATTAACAGGAGAAAAACAAACAGAAGTTTAATGACATGTATACCTCCTGTATACATTTAAGATACGCAGGAAAACTGAGTAACTCCTTGAAATGGCCCAAGCCACCACCTTAAATACCATCTTCAACTAAAGACAAAAGATAGATATGTGTCTGTTGGGACGGTGGGTACAGTTATGGGGAAAGCACAGTAAACAAGGGTAAGGTTGTTTTGCAGATTTAGGTCATTGCCTTCTCCATTGACAAGAATTTCTAGAGATTTAGAATCATTCTTCTCTTTCTAATACAGGGAGGGATACAACCTTACAAATGGAGATTTTCCTTACAAATGTAAATGTCCCTTACAAAGAGCAACTTCTTAGTTTTCAGAGCTTTTCCTGAGTCTGCTGTTTCTTAAAAATAATCAGCTCAAGATAATCCTTATGTCAAAGAGGCATATTTTGGGGTGGCATATTCTGCTCCTCTTCATATATAAATGATAAAATTTGAAAAAAATGCAACTAATATCATATTAAATATTTTCTTTTTGTCTGTTTAAGAGTTACTAACATGATCTTTTTAATGACTGAGGATTTCTTCTGTGTGTTTTTGGTTTCAAACTCACTTTATTAGGATAACATTTTCTTATACTAGTCAGATTTTTTCATATCATCACTAACACCTCTTCTAGAAATACAGATATCATTCTCATTACCATCATCAAAATATTTATCGTTGTTTAGTACATGTTGTTTGTAGCATATCCTTTTACTTTAGGAGTTTCAAAATCTAAATGACCAGGAGTCAATAATTTTTAATGTCTAATTTTTAGCTTCTATAAAGCTAATCTCAGAGCCAAAATATACTTTGAAATAAGTGGGAAGGCTGTCCACTGAGCATTGGAAAAGATGAAAAATAAGCTGAAAGAAAGTGACTCTCACCAGTCTGAGTTACGTCATGCACATGCATTACTTTAATCTATTTTAAATTAGCGTTTTATTTTAAGCATATGCTCTTGTATTATGCACAGCCTGTTCAATTAGTCTTTGGACATTGTCCTTTTTTCCTAATTGTTTCTACTTCTTTCAAGATTTAAAAAACTCTAATTTTAACCTTTCTTTTTTTTAATTCTAAGAAAAAATTAGAATATCCTCCTTTGTATAATTTGTCATTTCCTTTTTAGTGTTGTTTTAAAAATTTTAGCTCTTTCTCCTTTACTCAGATCTTTGGGGAAATTCTGCTGTTATTTAGGGTGAGGGTTCTCTACCTCAGCACTATTAAAATTTGGGGCCAGATAATTCTTTGTTTTGGGGGCTGTTCTGTGTATTGTAGGATATTAGGCTGCACCTCCGGCCTCTACCCAACTCCGGGCCAGAAGCAGTACCCCACTAGTTGTGACAATCAAAAATGCCTCCAACCACAGACAAGTGTCACCTGGAGATAGGAGCGAGAGGGGGCAAAGTAGGTTCCTGTTGAGAAACAAATAGTTAGGGTAAGTTTTAGGCTTGTGTTTCTGTTTTCAATCATGATTTATGAATGAATTATTCTCTGAAGCATTAAAGTAAATAGTTCTTCTATGGCAGGATTTTTTTTTCAGTCAGTACACAGAGAAGGGTGTGCAAATTAATAAAGGGAAGCCTCAGTAAAACTGAGTGAGGAGATCAGAAGGGAGAGCTGTCATTCACATACCACTGGACATCAACATAAATCCCAATAAGAAGAGACATACCTGTGTCTCTGGAGGGAAGTGACACTACTTTACTACGTGCCGGCAGGAGGAAGAAAGATTTTCTCCTAGCCTGGCAACAGCTCAGCCAATCAGAGACTGTCACAACTCAGCCAATGAAAAGCCACTATATTTCAAATTCCCAGTTTCCTCCAATGGATTTTTTGTTTATAACAGTCCTTCCCAGTTTGCCTCTCTCCTCTATAAAAGAGCTTCCTCTCCTTTGCTTTAGTTGCACATCCTGAATTGCAATTCTTTGCTGCCCCCAAATAAATGCTGGTAAAATAACTGTCTGTTTTGTTTTAAGTTAACATTACACCAGGAAATGTATCTCATACTTACTCATCTCAGTGCCCCTCCACACCTGTTATTTTCTTTCTGCCAGCAGCATCAAAAAACAATTAAAAGAGTATGGTTTTGACACTTCATGCTATCAATCTCAAAAGGTCAGGCATGTAACACTCCCAGCCCCTAACTTTCCCTGCTACTCAGGAGCAAAATTCTGAAAATGTAGATGAAAGTTCAGTTTACCTCTGTTAAAAACAAGACAACAGGCCCAAGATGGATTTACTTATGCTAAGCCCAATGTCACCAAATTGAGACATAATTATAGTTTCAGCTCTTCCAGAAATGAAATTTTAAACCAGTCAATCAGGAATCACCTGATCAGTACTAGTTAGGTAATCTGCATGATAGCTTGCTGCCATCCCCTAAAGAAAAGTAATCTTCCAATAACTAACCAACTTTTTTTAACCTCATATAACTTCCTTGTTCCTGCTCCCTTCTGCTTATAAAAGTCTTTCATTTTGTACAGACCTCTGAAGTTCCTTTCTATCTGCCAGATTGGATGCTGTCCTATATGAATCAATTTTTACTCAAACTCTTAAAAATTTTAATATGCCTCAGTTGAGCTTTTAAGACTGCACTCTCATGTCCAATGTGGCATTAGTCACAATAGCCAAAATATGGAAACCATCTAAGTGCCCATCAGTGGATGAATGGGTGGAGAAAATGTGATCTATATATACAGTGGAATATTATTTAACCTTAAAAAAGAAAGAAATCCTGAACTGTTGGACAATCATCGACAGGAAGACACTGGAACTCACCAAAAAAGATACCCCACAACCAAAGACAAAGGAGAAGCTGCAATGAGGTGGTTGGAGGGGCGCAATCACAATAAAATCAAATCCCATAACTGCTGGGTGGGTGACTCACAAACTGGAGAACAATTATACCACAGAGGTCCACTCACTGGACTGAAGGTTCTGAGCCCCACGTCAGGCTTCCCAACCTGGGGGTCTGGCAATGGGAGGAGGAATTTCCAGAGAATTAGACTTTGAAGACTAGCAGGATTTGATTGCAGGACTTCCACAGGACTAGGGGAAACAGAGACTCCACTCCTGGAGGACACACACAAAGTAGTGTGTGCATCAGGACCCAGGGGGAAGGAGTAGTGACCCCATAGGAGACTGAACCAGATCCATCTGCTAGTGTTGGTGGGTATCCTGCAGAGGTGGAGGGTGGCCGTGGCTCACCGCAGGGACAAAGACACTGGCAGCAGAAATTCTAGGAAGTACTCCTTGGTGAGAGCCCTCCCAGAGTCCAACATTAGCCCCACCAAAGAGCCTATAGCCTCCAGTGCTGGGTCGCCTTAGGCCAAAAAACCAACAGGAAGGGAACTCAGCCCCACCCATCAACAGACAAGCAGATAAAAGTTTAACTGAGCCCTGCCCACCAGAGCAACACCCAGCTCTACCCACCACCAGTCTCTCCCATCAGGAAGCTTGCACAAGCCTCTTAGATAGACTCATCCACCAGAGGGCAGACAGCAGAAGAAAGAAGAACTACAATCCTGCAGCCTGTAGAATGAAAAACACATTCACAGAAAGATAGACAAAATGAAAAGGCAGAGGACTATGTACAAGATGAAGGAACAAGATAAAACCCCAAAAAAACCAATTGAATGAAGTGCAGATAGGCAACCTTCCAGAAAAAGAATTCAGAATAATGATAGTGAAGATGATCCAGGACCTCGGAAAAAGAATGGAGGCAAAGATTGAGAAGATGCAAGAAAAGTTTAACAAAGACCTAGAAGAATTAAAGAACAAACAGACAGAAATGAACAATACAATAACTGAAATGAAAAATACACTAGAAGGAATCAATAGCCAAACAACAATAAATGAGGCAGAACAGATAAGTGACCTGGAAGACAGAATGGTGGAATTCACTGCTGCGGAACAGAATAAAGAAAAAAGAATGAAAAGAAATGAAGACAGCCTAAGAGACCTCTGGGACAACATTAAATGCACCAACATTCACATATAGGGGTCCCAGAAGGAGAAGAGAGAGAGAAAGGACCCGAGAAAATATTTGAGGAGATTATAGTTGAAAACTACCCTAACAGGGGAAAGGAAATAGCCACCCAAGTCCAGGAAGTGCAGAGAGTCCCAGGCAGGATACATCCAAGGAGAAACACGCCAAGACACATATTAATCAAACTATCAAAAATTAAAGATAAAAAAAAATTATTAAAAGCAACAAGGGACAAATGACAAATAACATACAAGGGAACTCCCATAAGATTAACAGCTGATTTCTCAGCAGAAACTCTACAGGCCAGAAGGGAGTGGCATGATATATTTAAAGTGATGAAAAGGAAGAAACTACAACCAAGATTACTCTTGCTGGCAAGGATCTCTTGCAGATTCAGTGGAGAAATCAAAAGCTTTACAGATAAGCAAAGCTAAGAGAATTCAGCACCACCAAACCAGCTCTACAACAAATGTTAAAGGAAATTTTTCTAAGTGGGAAACACAAGAGAAGAAAAGGACTTACAAAAACAAACCCAAGGGGCTTCCCTTCCCTGGTGGCGCAGTGGTTGAGAGTCTGCCTGCCAGTGCAGGGGACACGGGTTCTAGCCCTGGTCTTGGAAGATCCCACATGCCGCGGAGCAACTGGGCCCGTGAGCCACAATTACTGAGCCTGCGCGTCTGGAGCCTGTGCTCCACAACAAGAGAGGCCACGATGGTGAGAGGCCCGCGCACCGCGATGAAGAGTGGACCCCACTTGTCGCAACTAGAGAAAGCCCTCGCACAGAAACGAGGACCCAACACAGCCAAAAATTTTAAAAAATTAAAAAAAAACCCAAAACAATTAAGAAAATGGCCATAGGAACATACATATTGATAATTACCTTAAATGTGAATGGATTAAATGCTCCAACCAAAAGACACAGGCTCGCTGAATGGATACAAAAAGAAGACCTATATATATGCTGTTCTCCGAGAGACCCACTTCAGACCTAGGGACACATACAGACTGAAAGTGAAGGGATGGAAAAAGATATTCCATGCAAAAGGAAATCAAAAGAAAGTTGGAGTAGCAATACTCATATCAGATATAATAGACTTTTAAATAAAGAATGTTACAAGAGACAAAGAAGGACACTACATAATGATCAAGGGATCAATCCAAGAAGAAGATATAACAATTATAAATATATATGCACCCAACATAGGAGCACCTCAACACTTAAGGCAACTGCTAACAGCTATAAAAGAGGAAATTGACAGTAACACAATAATAGTGGGGGACTTTAACACCTCACTTACACCAATGGACAGATCATCCAGAGAGAAAATTAATAAGGAAACACAAGCCTTAAATGACACAATAGACCAGATAGATTTAATTGATATTTATAGGACATTCCATCAGAAAAGAGCAGATTCCACTTTCTTCTCAAGTGCACATGGAACATTCTCCAGGATAGATCACATCTTGGGTCACGAATCAAACCTCAGTAAATTTAAGAAAACTGAAATCATATCAAGCATCTTTTCCGACCACAACGCTATGAGATTAGAAATAAATTACAGGGGGAAAAAAGGTAAAAAAACCACAAACATGTGGAGGCTAAACAATACATTACTAAATAACCAAGAGATCACTGAAGAAATCAAAGAGGAAATCAAAAAATACCTAAAGACAAATGACGATGAAAAGACGACAACCCAAAACCTATGGGATGCAGCAAAAGCAGTTCTAAGAGAGAAGTTTACAGCAAAACAGTCTTACCTCAAGAAACAAGAAAAATCTCAAATAAACAATCTAACCTTACACCTAAAGGAACTAGAGAAAGAAGGACAAACAAAACCCAAAGTTAGTAGAAGGAAAGAAATCATAAGATCAGAGCAGAAATAAATGAAATAGAAACGAAGAAAACAATAGCAAAGATCAATAAAACTAAAAGCTGGTTCTTTGAGAAGATAATCAAAGTTGACAAACCATTAGCCAGACTCATCAAAAAAAGAGGGAGAGGGCTCAAATCAATAAAATTAAAAATGAAAAAGGAGAAGTTACAATGGACACTCAGAAATACAAAGCATCCTAAGAGACTACTACAAAAAATTCTATGCCAATAAAATGGACAACCTGGAAGAAATGGACACATTCTTAGAAAGGTATAACCTTCCAAGACTGAACCAGGAAGAAATAGAAAATATGAACAGACCAATCACAAGTAATGAAATTGAAACTGTGATTAAAAATCTTCCAACAAACAAAAGTCAAGGACCAGAAGTCTTCACAGGTGAATTCTATCAAACATTTAGAGAAGAGCTAACACTCATGCTTCTCAAACTTCCAAAAAATTGCAGAGGAAGGAACACTCCCAAACTCATTCTATGAGGCCACCACTACCCTGATACCAAAACCACACAAAGATACTACAAAAAAAGAAAATTACAGACCAATATCACTGATGAATATAGATGCAAAAATCCTCAACAAAATACTAGCAAACAAAATCCAACAACACATTAAAAAGATCATACACCATGATCAAGTGGGATTTATCCCAGGGATGCAAGGATTCTTCAATATACACAAATCAATCAATGTGACACACCACATTAACAAATTGAAGAATAGAAACCATATGATCATCTCAATAGACGCAGAAAAAGCTTTTGACAAAATTCAACACCCATTTAGGATAAAAACTCTCCAGAAAGTGGGCATAGAGGGAACCTACCTCAACCTAATAAAGGCCATATATGAGAAACCCACAGCAAACATCATTCTCAATGGTGAAAACTGAAAGCATTTCCTCTAAGATCAGGAACAAGACAAGGATGTCCACTCTCACCACTATTATTCAACATAGTTTCAGAAGTCCTAGCCACAGCAATCAGAGAAGAAAAAGAAAAGAAATGAATCCAAATTAGAAAAGAAGAAGTAAAACTGTCACTGTTTGCAGATGACATGATACTATACATAGATAATCCTAAAGATGTCACCACAAAAGTACTAGAGCTAATCAATGAATTTGGTAAAGTTGCAGAATACAAAATTAATACACAGAAATCTTTTGCTTTCCCATACACTAACAACAAAAGATCAGAAAGAAAATTAAGGAAACAATGCCCTCCACCATTGCAGCAAAAAGAATAAAATACCTAGGAATAAACCTACCTAAGGAGGCAAAAAACCTGTACTCAGAAAACTGTAAGACACTGATGAACGAAATCAAAGATGACAAAAACAGATGGAGTATACCACGTTCTTGGATTGCAAGTCAATATTGTGAAAATGACTTTACTCCCCAAAGCAATCTACACAGTCAATGCAATCCCTATCAAGTTACCAATGGCATTTTTTACAGAACTAGAACAAAAAATCTTAAAATTTATGTGGAAACACAAAAGACCCCAAATAGCCAAAGCAATCTTGAGGGAAAAAAACGGAGCTGGAGGAATTAGACTCCCTGACTTCAGACTATACTATAAAGCTACAGTAATCAAGACAAGATGGTACCGGCACAAAAACAGAAATATAGATCAATGGAACAGGATAGAAAGCCCAGAGATAAACCCACACACCTATGGTCAACTAATCTATGACAAAGGAGGCAAGGATATACAATGGAGAAAAGACAGCCTCTTCAATAAGTGGTGCTGGGAAAACTGGACAGCTACATGTAAAAGAATGAAATTAGAACACTCCCTAACACCATACACAAAAATAAACTAAAAATGGATTAGCAACCTAAATATAAGACCGGATACTATAAAACTCTTAGAGGAAAACACAGGAAGAACACCCTTTGACATAAATCACAGCAAGATCTTTTTTGGCCCACCTCCTAGAGAAATGGAAATAAAAACAAAAATAAGTTAGACCTAATGAAACTTAAAAGCTTTTGCACAGCAAAGGAAACCATAAACAAGACCAAAAGACAACCCTCAGAATGGGAGAAAATATTTGCAAATGAAGCAACTGACAAAGGATTAATCTCCAAATTATATAAACAGCTCATGCAGCTCAATATTAAAAACACAAACAACCCAACCCACAAATGGGCAGAAGACCTAAATAGACATTTCTCCATAGAAGACATACAGATGGCCAAGAGGCACATGAAAAGCTGCTCAGCATCACTTATTATTAGAGAAATGCAAATCAAAAGTACAATGAGGTATCACCTCATACCGGTGAGAATGGGCATCATCAGAAAATCTACAAACAACAAATGCTGGAGAGAGTGTGGAGAAAAGGGAACCCTCTTGCACTATTGGTGGGAATGAAAATTGATACAGCCACTATGGAGAGCAATACGGAGGTTCCTTAAAAAACTAAAAATTGATTTACCATATGATCCAGCAATCCCACTACTGGGCATATACCCAGAGAAAACCATAATTCAAAAAGATACATCCACCCCAATGTTCATTGAAGCACTATTTACAATAACCAGGTCATGGAAGCAACCTAAGTGTCCATCGTCAGGCGAATGGATAAAGATGTGGTACATATATACAATGGAATATTACTCAGCCATAAAAAGGAACGAAATTGAGTCATTTGAAGAAACGTGGATGGATCTAGAGACTGTCATACAGAGTGAAGTAAATCAGAAAGATAAAAATAAATATCGTATATTATCGCATATATGTGGAATCTAGAAAAACGGTACAGGTGAACCTGTTTGCAAGGCAGAAATAGAGACACAGATGTAGAGAACAAACGTATGGACACCAAGGAGGGAAAGTGGGGGTGGTGGTGGTGTGATGAACTGGGAGATTGGGATTAACATATATACACTAATATGTTTAAAATAGATAACTAATAACCTGCTGTATAAAAATAAAATTAAATTAAATTAAAAAAAAAAGAAATCCTGCCATTTGCAACAACATGGATGAACCTTGAGAGCATTTGTTAAATGAGAAAAAAAAAGGAATAATGTATGATCTCACTTATATACAGAATGTAAAACAGTTGAACTTACAAAAACAGAGGGTAGAGGAATGATTTAAAAACTGAGTTTTTTTTTCAAACTGGTGAAACTACATTGATGATCTTAGCCACCTCTTGTAGCACAAGTTTCTTTTCAGGTCTGTAATAAATTCGATGACACAGGAGGCAGATAACTGTGTGGTAAAGGGTGCAGGCATGGGAGCCAGAGTGCACAGTTGTGAAGGCAGCCCCTTGTCTCTCACAATTCAGCTGCCTGAATTGTCACAACTCATTTTCCTTGGCCTCACTTTCCTCATCAGTGTAATGCGGGTAATAGTACCTGCTTTACAGACTGTGGCTGAGGATTGAACAAATTAACACATGTGAAGTGCTTGGACCAGTGTCTGACCCAGTAAATGATCAACCAATTTTAGTTATCATTGGTAAGTGCAAAAGAATTGTTCACGTAATTGGAGGCTCATTCATTTTTAACATAAATCCTCTTTAATAGTGTTACAAAAACTTCATTTTTCTCTTGTTCATCATATTAAACTTTTTTGAATACCCATTACATACCAATGCATTTGTACTAAGCGCTGGGGACAAACTATAAATTTTATATGTATATAAATGATCTGGCCTCAAATAACTTGCCGTCTGCTGGTGGAGTAAGGGGAGGGCGCTGGTAGCGCATGCTCACAAGGGCGCAGCGCGATTGAATACGGGCACAGCCCAGGGTTGGGGGTGGAGGGAGGCCCAGAGGGCTGCCCAGAGAAGGATAAGGGAACTTTCTAATCTGGATATTTTAAGTGGTAAAAATTTGTAATTAACCATGTTGAATGGGGGTCTTATGAACACGTGTCCCATCATGCTTACAGATTAATCAACATACATGCCCAGGTGTAAATGTTTCTTGGATATTTGCACCCTTCATTAAAATTACCAGTGATTGTGCAAGTCTAAAAGGCAGACAGACCTCCAGTGGCTTACTACACTGCCTATAGAGCTGTTTGCTTTTAAATAAACACTTAAACTGCGGAGGTTTAAAAATCACTGGATCTGCTTCTTCAAGAGGGCTGGATTATTAGCTGTTGTTTCCTGAAGCTGCTATTCTGCTTACATTTCTAAGTTTGTTATTTGTAATTTGCTGTGGACAGAGAAATTAGGTAAGCATGTTTATTAGGATTATATTTAAAATCAAATATAACAGATTTAGTAGTCTCACCTGACAGGAAAGTGGAAGCATTTGTAAATGGATTTTTATGCGGTAGTGTGTGGGGTGGACTGTAGTGGTTTTTGGAGGCTGATTTGCTTATTTCCTGGTCCTTAGGTGGCTCTGGTTGCATTTGATGGGATAGTGACTTCTTGGTAATTAAATGATCTAAATTCTACTTATAGTGACATTTTTCTAACAGAAGGTGTGCCTCTCTTCTAGTATTTCAGTATGTAGTAGGTTCACTTTTATCCTACTTGTCACCATCTTCATTTTTTATGAGCTCGAATCATATCCTCTCTCATCCTTCCTTGTCTCTATAGTCTTCACACTTAAATCTAAGGTCCACAGCAGTTTCTCTAACCTATTGAGTTTGTTGCTGAGATGGATCGTACCTGGCACACTCCTATCTAGCCTTCAGAGCCCAGCTCAAATACCCACTCTGAGAAATGTTTTCTTAGGATGAATCATCTTTCTCATGCAGAATTGTTTATATCTGTACTTCCATAACATTTTTAATCCTTCTACTGTAACTTGTAATGTATGTAACATGTTTATATCTATGTGCCTATCTTCTTAGTTGGATTAGGGCTTTTTTGAGGTCAGGTCCATCCATCTCTCAAAGTGCATTACCAAAAATTGTCACTTGCTGATTATTGATTGCACAAAAAGATGGTGTTTTATGGCTTGCACTCATTTTCTTTTCGATGATACCCATCATTTGTGAGATACCCTACCCAGTCATCCACTCATCCTCCCACCACACAGACATGTGGTCACATGCGTGTGCACATACACACACACACACACACACACACGTATGTTGAACTCATGCTTATAATATCAAAGGTTATTTTTCTTTAATTGTACTGTTAGGTCCACTTATTTAAAACTTCCTGCATTTAAGAAGCCTTGCTATAGCTGCAGTTTATAACTCTCGATTTTGCATTTCTGTAGCTTTTGGAGTGCAGTTTGATGTTGTTGGCTTAGCTGGGAGGGGCTAAGTTCAGGAGTTCACCTGGGCAGGAGGAAGGAGCTGACAAGTACTGTAAATTGTATGCGCTAGATGTCAAATTCCACAATGTGGGGAGAGTTGGCATCTAGTTGTATCTGTCAAGCAGTCATTCCCCTGAAAGCAACATTGCTCTTCGAGGAGTTGCTGTTTACCCATAACCATGTAATTCTGTTGAAGATGACTTCAGCGACTGGTCAGCCGCTCATCTTCCAGACTGAGTCATTCATGGTCCTTTCCCGAAAACTTTAAAGTCTGGAAAAGGGGTGGATTGAGGTAGAATTGGGGATGGGGTATGAAATTTGTGACCTGGTGTAGGTGTGGAGTTGCCTCCTCTTCTTGTCTGAACAAGGACTTTTCTAAGACAGAGGGAAACAGACCAGTGATCCTAATCTAGGCAGAGGCCCTGTGGAAAAAGTAGAGACCCCAGGATTCTACGGGCAGAGAAACCAGGGTTGAGACCAGGACCCCACTGGAGCCAAGCTCTGGCATAGCATCCTTGCATGTTTCCTGCTTCATTTCCACTCTTCTCAGATTGGTGGTGAAACTGATCACATCCTAGGTGAGTGAGATAAGTATCCTAAGGAAGAGTGGGCAGGGGAAGGGAGAAGAGAAAGGACACCCGGGTGTTTCACTGTACTTATTAACCTCAGATTCATCCTGAGGGACTCTGAATCCTTTACCCATACAAGGGTTTGCCTTTGTCTAGCAAGTTCTCTGTCTAGTATATAAACTAATTTACTGCACTTCATCCAAACATCATGGAAGCATAGCTATCTTTAAGTTGTTATTTGTGCAGAACTCTATCAGTAACTTTTAACAAGTAAATAGTAGTTCTTTTGAATTAAGATTTCTGTTAATATTTACTTAGTGCACATTTATTGAGCTGCCACTAATGTCAGCCATCAGAGTATATGAAGATAAAAGGTTCATTTAAACAGTTAGGCTCAAACTCCAAGTAGCTTAAAATCTAGCACAAGAGGAAAAAAAAACCACAAGAAACGCAGATAAGTGCATAACAAACCACAAGGCAAGGTATAATATAATAGAGGTCATAAAAATCATATTTAATATGTGAGTTTGGTAGAAAAATAGATGATTTTCAGTTGAGGGGAATCAGGGCTAGCTTTATTCAAGATCCTTGTAAAGCTTGGGTGGTCCTGTCAGGTCCTGCTGATTCAACTGCATTCCAGATGTCAGTCAGGTCTAGGATTTCCAGTGTACACAGTGATTCAACATATTTCCATGTTTTCAATCTGTCAGGTAAAAAGCCCTTCTACATTTCCAGGTTTCAAGGTAGGGAGACCAGGGGAGAAAGGGAGACCAAGGGAGACCAAGGTAGGGACAAGGAACAGTGGAGAGATACAAGAGGCAAAGATAGAAAAATGGAAGGAGAGTATGGTATCAAATTCTACAGGTAGAATTGCCAAATGTTAAAACGCAGTGTAGTATAAAATCAAAAGAGGAGCATGATTCATGATCAATGAAATTGGTCAGAGATGGAGACCATCCATCCACACTCCTTCACTTTCCCTTAAGACCAATGGTGTGCGTTTTCAAATTTCTGATATCTTCATTGAACGTGAGGATCAAGGTCAACCAAGACTTTGACTTCACATACATGGTAGCAAATGACAAATTAGGCAGCTAACATAAATTACTAAGGGAAAGAATATTTTTAGGTAATTTGGTTAAGCAATGAAAAAAAATGGCATCACTTGGAGTGCACCAAAGTGCTGTGACTACCTCCTTCCTTGTCCTACAGATCGCATTCCCACCTGGAAACTATGGTTTAACAAGCTGCACAGTGCCTTAAACACAGAAGCTGATTAATAATTACCTGCTTGATTGCTTGAATTCTTCATATAATTGTTCTCTAAGTATTGGCCCAGCACAACTCTGACCAGGCACAGTTCCAGGCACAGTAAGGACAGAACAGTGAACAAAATAGTCTCCAGTGGAGCCAGTGTTCCAGTGGAAGATATTAGATGAGAAAGAAAAAAGCAAAAGAAATGCACACAATATGTAAATATCAATATATAATGTTGAATAGTAAATTGATATGAAAAAGAATAAAACTGGGCAAAGGTTAGAGTTAAAAAAAATGGGAGTGGAGGATTCTATTTCAGTTAGGAAGGTTGAGGAAGGTCTTTTTGATGAAGTGTCTCTGAGCAAGATCTGAGGGGAGTGAGGGAGTGAGCCATGATAACTGGAGGAGTGAGGAGGGAATGTACTTGGGGAGCAGCAAGGAAGTCAGTGGGGGTAGGAATGAATAATAGGGACCGGGAGAGGGCGGCAAAGAGGATATGGAGATTGATGTCTTCAGAGATGTAGCCAGGAGCTAGACTGAGGATTGGTAGGGCGTGCTAAGATTTTTGACATTGCACCAAGTGTGTTGGGGAGCCATTGTTGGGTACCAAGCAGTGGGATGACATGACTGGATTTACATTTGAATAGGATTATCCAGGCTGCTGTCGGGACAGATTCAAGAATAAGAAGCAGGGTGACAACAGGCTATTTTGATGATCCTGGTGCATCACGTTGGTTTGAACTGGGATGGCGGGGGTGGAGGTGAAATATAGTAGTGAAATTTGAAGTATATTTTGAAAGTACATGCAAAATAATTTTGTGATACACTGAATATATGATGTGAACAATTAAAGTCAAGGGATGACTCCAAGGCTGAAGTAACTGGATGAGTGAACAACTGGTTTACTGGCATGATGAAGACTGGGAAATGAGCAGGTTTGAGAGTGTTGTTTGCTTTTGGACTGGGTTAGTTTAGAATAGCTCTTAGGTATCTAAGCAGAGCAGTCATAGAGGCGACTTGACACAGAAGGCTGGAATTCAATCAAGACGTTAGAATAGCAGATATAAATTGTGGACTTTTCTGTACATGGCATTGGGCTGACACTGCTTCGTTTCTGGTGTACGACAAAGCTATACTCTGCACCAAGTACTCGCAATCCACAGATCACACTTCACTGTCCTCTTTAAAAATTACCCTCCCACTCACACAACATAACCTTATTGCTCTATAACATACTTGGAGTTCTCAAGTTCTTTTCTCTCAGATATTTGAAGACAGTTGAGAATTCTCTGTTCTGTACTCAGTGACCACAGAGACAAATAAATGCACCTCAAAGGTTCCAAGTGCAAAATTTTGGAACATCTCTAAAAGCTAAACTTAAAAAGAATTGAAAGACCATTTTTTAATTTTAATTTTTTATTGAAACTATACTTGGTTTACAAAGTTTCAGGTGTACAGCAAAGTGATTCAGATATATATATGTATATATATGTATATATATATTCTTTTTCAG
The DNA here is from genome assembly GCF_949987535.1 of Balaenoptera acutorostrata. Taxonomy (NCBI): domain Eukaryota; kingdom Metazoa; phylum Chordata; class Mammalia; order Artiodactyla; family Balaenopteridae; genus Balaenoptera; species Balaenoptera acutorostrata. The sequence goes on along the minus strand of NC_080065.1, from coordinate 16,978,124 downwards.
ATTCTTTTCCATTATTACAAGATAATTGAATATAGTTCCCTGTGCTATACAGTAGGTCCTTGTTGTTTATCTATTTTATATATAGTACTTTGTATCTGTTAATCCTAAACTCCAAATGTATCCCTTCCTACTCCCCGCCCCCCCTTCCCTTTTGGTAACCATAAGTTTGTTTTCTATGACTGTGAGTCTATTTCTGTTTTGGAAATAAACTCATTTGTATCTTTTTTTTTTAAGATTCCACATGTAAGTGATGTCATATAATATTTGTCTCTGTCTGACCTACTTCACTTAGTATGATAATCTCTAGGTTCATCTGAAAGGCAATTTTAAAGAGCTCTTCAGGCTAACTCTCCTATTGGAGGACACATCAAGGTCATCACACCTAATATAGCTTCAAAGTCATTCTGAAACAACTCTGACCTAGTGTAGCCTGGATTGTTTTCTACCTAATATCCCTGAGGTGACTTCAGGGGACACCTTCAGGACATGGTCACTTGGGAAGTTCAAGGCGAATATCCTACAGATATCCATTAATATCACCAAAGAAATTTTTGGGACATACTTGCCTGGGATCCTCCCACCTCCCCTCCATCCTTGGATTCAACTCAAGAGATTCCTGGTGTCTAAAGAGTTTGCATGTTCATAATGAAAGACCTCTTTTGGTAAAGGGTATATTTACCTCTCTGCATGTATGGGTGCGTGGGTAGGGAGAAACATGAGAACGGAGACTTTTCAAGCATTTGTTGTGTTTCTATCTTTCTCTTCATTTATATAGGTTGAAGCAGGTTGGATGTGCCTTTCACTATTTGCTCAAATTGATAGAATTGCCTCTCCCTTCATCCATTTTTTAATTGGTGGATCCATGTTGGCTATTGGATGGCTGTCAGCGGCTGTGGGTGCCCTGTTGTTCTTTATGCGATGTCTGTGTCTCTCTAGCAGCTCTTCTACTTGGGTCCCAGCAGCTGAGAGTGGTTCATCCTTTTTGTGTTCCCCATTGTTCCATATTTTTATGGCAGAGGACGCAATCAAAGTTACAAAGGTATTTTTCCTTGATCCATTGAAGACTCACTGAGTTAACTGAAGATCATGAACAAGTTTCCCTTTTTCATGGAAAGGTCATCTTTGGAGGTCACAGATGCTAGGAAATAATGTTTTTATGTGGCTACTCACCATATCAAGGAAGGTTAATTTTCTCTTACCGGAGTTATTTTCCAACAATCAACTGAGGGGATACATCTAGCATTGTGGCCGTCTCTTCTTCCATCCATGTTACTTTGCTGCCTGAGTCACTGTGCATTGTTTATCCAGAACCCACAGCTTTTATGCTGTCCTTCAAATAATAATGTACTTTATCATACTTGGTAGAAATGTATTAGTCATAAATTGAATTTAGACACCGTTTAATTCAAGAATTTAGAATCAAGGCTTATGATTATCTTATGACTGTGGCAATACACAATCTTGTGCAATGTCATTTTGACAGGTGAAGACTGAAAATGAAAGCATTATCTACAACCACATTTCTTCAGTGTGATAAGTTCCTAGGGCATTCAGGGATTATTATTTTTAACAAAACGTGCTTGCTGCTTGCCATTCTGCCACCAAAAATAAGCCGGTCTGAGGGGGCTAAGTGTTAGAGGACATTTCTGGGAACTATTTCATCTGGGACCATTTGTAACAAAGCATTCTTGACTTTTTTTACTACCTCTGTCTCTGCTTTCCAACCAGACCAATTTCTGTCAAAAGAGCTGGACCTTTTTTTTTTTTTTTTAAAGCAAATATACTTCTTACTGCCAAAATGTATACTGGAAAAATTAACTTAAGCTGGTAGTTTATCTTAACCATTTAAGAACATCTAACTATTAATGGGAGTCAGTGCCACCAAACACACCATGTATTACATATTGTTTTAGGAGGCAGGAGAGAGAATTGGGGGGGAAAAAATCATTCAGTGTCTGGGCCGGAAAATCTGCAGTCAGGGAGCTCAGAAGTTCTGTGTTAATAGTTCTGTGACCTTGAACAAGTTACTTTGCCTATCTGATCCCGGCTCTTCAGCTATGAAATGCAGCCAAAAATGACTGCCGGAAGAGCAAGTCGGTTGCGTCAAAGACATCAAAGAGTTACACTAGTGAAAATCACCAAGGCTTTGACTAGACACATTGCACTATATATAAATCTATTGCTTTATGCGTTTACACGGTTCGAATTTAGAAACTACTGCCTGTGCACTGTTTTCCGTCCAGTTTCCTGCAGGTAAGGTAGTTTATTTTCAGAAAAGAATTGAGGGCACTGTTGCCCTGCCGGAAGATAAGTCCCAGAGAGGTTCTGCGGAGTGGAGTTAACTATAGAGAAACCAGCTGGCTTGGGGGTGCATACAACCGAAATCCACGGTTGCAGCGACTTCTGCACGAGAGGTGTCCTTTGAGTCCTTTTTCCTACGGCAAGGGTGGAAGAGCCCGCCCGCCACAGAACGTGGCACCAGGGTTCACTAGGAGGAACCACTGCAGGTAACGACATTCACAAAGTCACCAGAACAGTTTCAAATAAACCCAGATCCTCCCTGCAGGAGGGAGAGGGCGAGGAGGGCAGAGGGAGGATGCAGGTTCCAGAGGCGTCGGTTCTGGGGGCTCTGGAGGGGCAGTGAGCGTGCCCTTGCGGGAGAGGGCGCACAGGGCTGGAAGCGGTCTCCTGGCAGCGTCCGTGCGTCCTCGGGGCCCACGCGCCCTTGCCCTCGCCCCCCGCTTAGCCGGCTCGGGCGCGCCCGCGGCGTCAGTCTCGCGAGCCCCTACGCCCTCGCGAGCCTCGCGTTCGGTCATCGCGGCCCCTTCCAGCCCGGCGCCGCGGCATCCCGCTCGCCCATCCAGTAACGGTTTCTGGACCCGTGGCCTCCGACCCTTCCCCCCCCCCCACCCGCCCCGCTCACGAGAGCTGCAGCGCCGCGCGGCTTGGGGAGGGTAATCCGCCCCGGAACACACGTGAGCGGCCCCGGCGCGGCGTCGGCCGAGGCGCCTGAGGGATTTCCCCCGCGCCCCCAATGCCGGCCTCCCCCGGGGTTCGCGCCCGCCCCTCCACATCCCCCCTCGCGGGAACGACCCTCCGCGCCTCCACACCCACCGCCCCGCTCCAGTTCCCTCCAAACACCTCCCGGCCCCCGGCGCATCCCCTCCGCTGCGCCGCTCCTCGCCCCTCCCCCGGTTTCCCTGGCCCCCGCCCTCGCCCCCCCGCCCCCCAGCGGCCCGGCTCTCACGCGCCGCGGAATTCGGCACCGCCTCCTTCAGAGCCGAGCCCGCGACTCCGCGGAGCAGCCGCCGCCGCCGCCGCCGCAGCCGGGCCCTCCGCGTCCCCTCCCCGTCCCGCCCCTCGGCCCCCGGCGCCCCGGGCCCCGTCCCCACCCTCCTCCCGCCCCGCTTCGCTCCCTCCTTCCTCCCTGCCCCTCCTTTCCCCCGTCGCCTGCAGCCCGAGCCGGGCGCGCTAGCCGGGCTGGCAGGAGGGCGGCGGCGGCGGCCCCACCACCATGAGCTTTGAGGGCGGCCCCAGCGGCAGTCGGCGCCGCGGGGAGGAGAGCGGGGACGCCGAGCCGCCCCCGCCGCCGCCGCCGCCGCCGCCAGGAGATCCAGCCTCGGTCCCCGCGCCCCCGCGCTACCTGCCACCGCTGCCCGCGCCGCCCGCGTCCCCCGAGCGCCCCGCGGCGCCCGACGAGCCGCCGGCGGAGGTGGCCCCGCGGCGCAGCGGCGCGGAGGAGCTGCCGCCGGCAGGGCAGGAGGTGGCCGCGGCTGGCGACTCCGGGGGAGGTCCGAGGCGCCTTCCGGACACGACGGTCCCGGAGACGGCGGCGGGGAAGGGCGGCCCCGGGGAGCCGGAGGTCGGCGCGGGCGGGGAGGGCGAGCAGCGGGGCTCCAGCGAGCAGCCCGAGACGCGCTCGGTATGTAGCAGCCGCAGCAGCAGCAGCGGCGGCGGCGACCGGCGCTCCGGGCACCAGCACCAGCACCACCAGCCCATCTGCAAGATCTGCTTCCAGGGCGCCGAGCAGGTAAGGCCCGCGGGCCCCGGGGCAGCTGGCTGTGGGGTCCAGCAGGGCTGGGCTGGCTCCCGCTCCCGACGGCGCCCTTTCAGCACCACGGACAGCGCCCGCCTCTGGGTTCCTGGGCTGAGTGGTCGCCCGGCGGCTCCTGCGCGTTCCCTTTTCCTTTCCTGTGAAGGCAGATAAAATTGTCCCGGTGGCGAATAGTGTTTGCTTTGGGCTACACTTTATTTTTTCCACCTGGTTTTGCAGTTACACATTCCTCAGGTGTTTTAGTGTTAATGCCATAAGTATCTCTTGTGTGAATTCCTTGATGGATCTGGTTTATAGAGACAAACCTATATTCCTTTTCTACAGGTGTATCGTGAGGCAGATAGTCTTAGAGGACAAACAGGGGGTGAGTCATGTCAAACCCAGAAAGGGCAGGGTCTTTCCTTATTGCCCATTTTGGTGACTCAATATCACTGAGGTGAAAAGCATGTTAGAGTTTTCATAAGGGAACTAAAACTGTACTTTGACCTTGTGAAAGAAAGAAACACAATTATAAAATTATAAACTCCATTAGAGGTGCATGCAAACTTACATGGGAGTAATCACAGAGACAACAGGGATAATACATCTCTCTTACAAAATGTGTGGTCTGAGAAAACATTAGGTTTAATATTTTTCAAAGTAAGGAAATTGCATAAGAATATGCAGGCTTTCAAGACTATAGTCCCCTAAGTCAATATTTATGATGCTACAGTTAGAAAAAATAAAGGCATAATGCTATTGCAAGCTACTTTCTGGGACGGCATGCATTTCTTCTTTAGCAATGATTAAGAATAACTGCAGAGGAATTGCATCTGACCGTCCACTTAAAAGTTATTAAAGAGATTTAATAGTACAGCTTTTCCCCTAGGGTATTGGGAGCTGTATCCTGCAGACATTTCGTATGTTGGTAGAACATTTATGTCATAACTCTAAGTAATATCTTTGAAATAGTTTTAAGACTTTAGTTGCATTCCCACCAGAGATATGAACATTTAATTTCATTTTCTAGGATAGAGTTTGATGCTTGTATCCTTCTGGGTAAATGACTTTGAAAGAAAAGAAAGCAAGTGTTGGATTTTTAAAATAGAGACACAATATAAATATTCATACTGAGTTGTTTTCTTTCCAGGGGGAGCTGTTAAACCCCTGCCGATGTGATGGGTCCGTTCGGTATACACATCAGCTGTGCTTGCTGAAGTGGATCAGTGAGAGGGGTTCCTGGACCTGTGAACTCTGCTGTTACAGATACCATGTCATAGCCATTAAAATGAAGCAACCTTGCCAGGTAGACATTTGTGACATTTTTTTTCCCCCTGAAATAATTTTGCTAGACATGAGAATATTTGCATATGCTACTTAAGACATTTTATGCAAATCACACTAAAACCAAGATTTAGAAATTGTAGAGATGTGCTTTGAGAAATCTGTGACATTTTTATCTGAGAGACTCAAAAGCCATTTTTATTCAAATGGTCTCCTTTATTTGTTGTTTATTGATGAAATTATACCCATCCTTGTTTCTAAAAGGGCAAGTTGGTACAAATGTCTTACACTCAGTTAACTCAATTTTATTCATTAGAAATGTTACACAAATTATTTTGTTAATTTAAGCATTGAAACCCTAAATGGGCTCCATTTACAGAAAATAGACGCACGTAAAGCAAAACTTTACTAGTCTGGAAACTTTGGTTGAACCTATTAGTTCTAATCTGAACAGTCTTTTTACTTAACCAAGCTTTCTTTTTCATATGAGTTTTTTTCACAGTTACATTTTGGCTACTTTCATTCATTGTTCTGTTCAGCTACATAGTGGATGCAGAAGTATTCCCAACAGTTACTCTCAATAATACTACTGAAATTGTATATATTCTTAAAACTTTTAGTGCATAATCACATAGTAACATAATGCCCATAAGCCGACAAAAGCCCATGGAAAAATAGGCTTTTGGGTTTTTTTGGTATAGTGGAACGGATTCAGGTTCTTGGAATAGACTGGTGGGATGTAAAATAATATTAAGAATGACATCTTAGATTAAAGCAGAATAGTGTGTAATTGATGAGATCTGACAGTGACATGGGACTGAAGTTTAGCAGACATAAAAGAGTAGGTTCAAAACACAGAGACGAAGGAGGTAATGGAAGGAAAAGGAAGAGGGACTTAAAGTTAGGAGGGAAACAAAGTGATAAAGTCTAGTGTTCTCTATTTCTATTTAAATTACCAAATTTAGTTTGCATTGAGCAATAAAACAGGTGAAATTGTTAGTGATTGCAGAAGGAATCTGGATGCTGAATTAATAATTTAAATTTCATAGTTTTTAATTTGTGCAGCCTTCATACAGTTGCAATTAATTTGCATCTCTGATAGTCACCATTTAAGGCATGACTAGCAGGTATGAAATGAAAGTATGAATTTTCTCAAGCTGACCTCAGGCTTATAAATAATTTGGAAAGAAGAGGAATAACTAATTTGGATGAATGATGTTATCATGGTGAAGATAGGCACAAACCTGACATATTTTCTCAGAACTGCTAATTGATTGAACTGCTTGGTATCAATTTATTGATCCATCATAGTTCTCTTAAAAAACAGAGGGAACCTTGTCCAAATACCAGAATATGAGTAGTATAATTGAATCTGCAATCATTTTATGAATAGAGTACGTGGAGATGAGAAATGGAGAGCTTTGAGGCTCCAGTGAAAAGTCCCATGAGAAGTGCTATGGTCAGATGTTCAAGAGCTGAAATAGATTGCTAAATATTTCAAAAACTTTAACTTATGGCCACAATATATTAATTCACTTGGGCTGGTTACTTCTGAAGTAAATATAAATAGGTCCTTGATATAATTTTAAAATAGAGAAGAGACAAAGGGTTGGGGCAAACAGTACTATTTACTAATTCTAATCCTATAGCAAAATGAATTATTACTGTATTTTGCTTCATTTAAAAAAATCAATAATCATTTTAACAAAAGCAGTTCCCGAAGTGTGTATATGGTATGACCAAAAAAATCAAAAGAAAACAAAAAATAACCAAAAGCCAAAAACTAACCTGGTATTACTAATACATTTAGGATTAATTTTATTATGACATATGCAAAAACTGCCATAATCTGTAGCCTGATCTGTTTGTTCCAGTGGACTGCAAAATAATATTTAGAAACAAAATTGATATGAGTATGATGATGATAGTTCAGATCATGCCTGAGAACATAACTTACCAGGACTGCATTATGTGCTTATAAAGCTCAGGACACTTAATGAACTGAAATCAGTTATAAAATCTAAAGTGTGGATTATTATACCTAGGAGTAGTTTATTCTCACATAAAATGTGACTGATTGTCTGACATTTCTGTTACTGATGACCCAGAAACTGAGCATTTATTCTGATTTTTGGTTTTCTCCCTTGCTGGTGTGAGGCTAATCAGATTTAGCATTTATCATATTCATGCTTTTATGGCATGGCAGAGATCCATTTCCTCATGGTACAGGATCAGACAGGAACCATCGTATGGCCCTCCCCTTCACTTTCCATATCCCTTTGTTCTAAGTATAGAGCCCTCCGGTAGCTGTGAGTGGGTGGTTCCCTGGATGTACAAGAGAATAATAAACATTTACCGAACACTTACTTTGTGCCAGGCACTGTTCTAAGTGCTTTACACATAGTGATACTGATATTTAGTCTTCAAAATAAACCTATGAGGTAGAGAATATTATTATCTCTATTTTATATGAAGGCAAACTGAGGCACGGAATAGTTAAATAACCTCTACTAGGTGCATATCTAGTAAAAGGCAAAGCCAGGGTTCAAAGAGTCTGGCTCCGAGGTTCATGGTCTTAGCCACTGTGCCCCCATTGAAAAGTGTTCTTTTCAACTTCATTGTAGCCATCCTGATGTTTCTGGGTCCACCACGACTTATCCTGTGTTATGCTAAGTCAAGCAGGAACTGGTTTCAGCCTGAGTCTCTTTGAGGGTCTAGAAAGGCTTTGACTATCTATTGCTGTATAGTCAAACTACCTCATATACTTAGTGGTTTAAACAACAACCATCGTTTATTATCTCTTAAGAGTCTGCGGGTTGACTGAGATCAATTGGGAGGTTCCTCTCCACATGTGGCATCATTCTGGGGCTGTGATCACTAGAGTTTTGACTGGATGGGAACATCCAAGGTGGCTCACTCATTTGACTTGCTCTTTGTGCTGGCTGTTGGTTGGAAGCTCAGTTGGGGCTGTCAGCTGGTGCCTCACTTCTCTTTCCATGTGATTTGGATGTCTCACAATGTGATGATTGGGTTCCAGGAGCATAAAAGAGGAAGTCGCACATCTCTTAAGGCCCAGCCTTTGAAGTGACATGGCTTTATGTCTGCTGCATTCCCTTGATTGAAGCAAGTCACAGGATCAACCAGATTAAAGAGAAGGAAAAATAGACTTCATCTCTGGAGTCTGCCCTTCTTTAAAGGGAGTGGACGTCTTTAATCCACAATAGGAGATAGCTTCTAAAATGGCACTATCTACCACTCTGGTCTTTACATTTGGTCCTCATCAGGTCCAGGTCAGTCAACAGGCATCACCATAACTTCCCTCGCAGGGCTCAGAAATCAAGAAGGTTAAAAAATGTATGGGAGTTTGACTTCATCAGTGGTGCTTGATGCATATACTAAACCACTTTCAGAAGTGATTATTGCCATGATGTACCTCTGGGTGCTCGGAGGGACATGGGGACAGAGAAGGAAAGGAAGAGCTAACCAGGAAGCAGGTGTGTGTGAGGAAAACATGTTGCACTGTGTCTAAAACCTTAGTTTTACTTGTTTTTCTCATTGAGATTAGAATTCTTTGAGAATTTGGGTCTAAATCTCCCCATTTCGTGAGATTTTAGTGATGATTAATCTGTTTAATCATGTTGAATGCTTAAACATGACCCAATAGAAAACTGATGTATCCTCTACAATATATTTAAACCTTGATTACTGTATCATTAGCAGTAGGAGTTAATTAAGACATTAGAAATAATTAACATGCATTTACGTTCCTACCTCCTTGCAGAATCTCTTTTATTGATTACCATATTCAAGATGATACATTAATGATATTTTAAGAGTAAAAGCTAATTCTGTTTTGAATCTCACAGTATGGTATAAAATAAGTGCAATCTAAGAACCTATAAGATCAAATTTATTTTGAGATGGTGATATTTTAAACTAATTAAGCGAGTATATTTAAGTTTATGAATGCTTTCAGTACTTTTTCGAGAAATAGAGATGTTTGAAGAGATAACATTTACTAGATGAAGCGTTGTATGGGAAACTTTAAACTTTCTGTAAGAGATGGACTATAAGGTCTAAACATAGGAAAATAGAGTGTTAACGGAAGGCAATGACTATGTTACCGTGGACGAGTTACTTAACTATTTGTGCCTCAGTTAACTCATCTTTAAAAGATAATAAGCACCTGTTTTACACGTATTTTGAGGATGAAATACATATATACCTATAGAGTGCTTAGAAGAGTGCTAACACGTAGTAGGTGCCATTTTAACGTTGGCTCTGATGATTTTTACTTGTTCAGTCAGCTAACAGATGGGGACCTTCATTTGCTCACAGCAGCAGTGCTCGCAGGTCCCTGTTGTCTCCTTCAATCTCTTGTCACCAAAATGAAGTTAATGACTCTTCTTTCCATATCATTCTTTATCTCTGGATATTTACTCCCTGCTTTTTCTAGGCGAGCCCACCTTGGTTTCTGACCAAATTTGTTATTGTAAATAAAGAAGGAATCAGCATTTAAAAAATCAGATGTAGTGAGCTATAATGATCTCAGCACATGGGAGCGTATTACTCTCCAGTCGTCCCTCCCCATGGGTCTTCACTGGAGTCAGCTCATAAGCGGAGTTATGAGATGCTTTTGCATGTGGCCAAGCACAGGGCAGTGCTCTTTGGCATCACTGGGTACCGGTGTGTGTTTATGCTTTGGAAAGGCCCCTGGTGGTTGGGGTGTATGTGAGTAAAGCAGGAGGTTGAAGAACCCCCAGAGATCCTGGGCAAGGGACAGTTGCAAAGGGCACAGGCAGGTAGGTAGTCCAGCATCAGTCACAGCGAATCGTGGTGTCCATCAGCTTTCTTTCCTCCTTTGTTACTCAGGGCACCAGAGGAAAGGACTGGCAAAGGACTTGCGGGGTAGGGATTGAGACTTGCAGATGGGCCACCTGTCTTTGCGGATAGTACAGCCCTGGCCATCTTTACCAGCCTTTAACTTTTGTATTAGTCTTCCCCTTACTGCTTTTCCTTTAAACTCTTAAAATGGGCTGTCAGCAGCAAGTCTTCTTACAGCAGTGAGAATGACTGGAGAGACTCCTAGGAAGGAAAGTAGTTTTCATTTTTATCCATATTCTTATCGTGATGGGGTTCATCATGATAGTTTTGAATTAGAGAGGAAGTTGGTACCAAGTAGGTTCACCTTGGCTACTGTTCTCAGGTACAGCTTCTGAACCTATTTGTAAAGCGTTTATAGAACTTTAATGAAATTCTTGAGGGCCCTCTGATCATTATTTTCCTAAATAGGGCTCTGTCATGAAAGGGGTATTTCCTCCTTCAGAACTGATTAAGTTGTTCTCATGACATAGCTGATGCACCAGAAGAAGCTGACAAATCCTCATTGAAAATTGACTGCGATTTTGAAAGTGTATTAGGAAGACATCAGCGCATGACAGTGTTGCAGGCTGTCAGTTGCAATACTTCAAGGCGTTTGTATTTTATGGATTAAGAATGTTTGCATACATACAGCCTGGTTGAAGTGGTAAAGCCACCACTTTTCTTTTACTTTTTCTCTAACTGTTGCTCTTATTAACATTCTCTGTAGGTTTGATAGCAAATGACGAGCAGAGGGGAAGCTTTTTATTATCATGCCTGAATAACTAAGAAACAATGTTAAAGCGTAATATTTAAATACATGTACTTACGTATTTGATAGGTAATTAAAAACGTCAGAATTAACAAAGACCACATCACGAGGCAACTCTCTGGCCTTTGAGGTGATTTTTGTTTCATTTGCTTACTAATTCTCAAAACACTCAAATCTGCATTTTACTCACTAGAACAGATTAATGATCTTCTAGTGAATAAAATATGTAAATTATACTTTGTCTACTACTATAGCCATCTTATTTACTGTATAGACCATATGTACAGTGATTTTACAATTTGTTTCAAAGCCAGATGGTTCTGAGATGGTAGTAAAAAAAAAAAAAAAAAGATGGGGACCATTTAGGGCATCGTGGACTGGTGTTTGCTTTTATCCTTTTTGCAGAGAGGATTGGGGTTGATGTGGTCCCGATGGTGACAACTCTCCAGAACTTTCTTCTCCACATGTGTTTGCTTTTCTACATTCTTTCTAGCTCTTTTTAAATGTATTTTCCTTTCGACGCCTTTCTCTTCTTTGCTCTCTTGGCCTCTCCACTCAGCTGCCTGTAGAAGAAAGGAAGATCTGAGTGGGGCAGATTTTGGAAAAAATTATGTGACACAGCTCAATGTAGCTTGACAGTCATTTTCTCGGTCACTTTATGGGTATTCAGTGAGTATTTGTGGTATGAATGAGTGAATGAATACATGAGTGAGTGTTTTAGAAAGGTAGAGAGAATCATGGGGGTCATGTTCATATTTCTGCAGTGAGAATAGGACTTAAGGAAACAAGTTGCATTTACCGCTCACCCATTAGCCATCTACTGTCAATTTTCAACTTGTTCTTAAATTGATCTGATAATTCTCTTCTGAATCTGCCTGGGAAAATATGTTCAGACCACAGGAAGAAGTCTTAAGAGCAGGATCTATTTTTAAAAACCTAGAATAAAAAAAATGCTTCCAGTGAGACATATCTGCTCTTTTCAGAAAATAAAATGTCATGAGAAAAGACTCCGTGAATGTGAAATTACCCATGTGTGACACACTTGGTTTCTTGAGGTTGTCACTGGTTGAAGGATTTCATCTAGCATTTGTTCAGAGAATTTGAATAGTTTGTTGGAAATTTTACTGTATGATTGAGGATATAGATGAACTGCTAAGAACGTCTACTGGGTATAATTTTTTTGATGTGAAATCTGCCACTGGGCTGAAAACAAGGTGACGGATTTTTTTTTTTTTTTATGAGCAGTTTGTACAGCTGCAACATAATTTCGAAAATGAGTTTCCACTGGTGAGTACAATACTCCAACACAGGGAAGGGCAGCAAGAGAACAGACTCTTAATCCCTTACTCATTTCCTGCTTTGTCTTGGCGTGTGGCTTTGCTGTGATATGACTGATGTTTGCTGAAAGGATTGGAACAAAGGAAACTCAGCTTCCTTCTATTTTCGGACCTTCTAAGAGTAGAATGGGATGACTCTGAGGGCAAAGCTAGAGTGCTTCTGACCCTTCAGAGTGGCAGGGAGGGGACAAGATAATCACCTACAATTACAAGTAAATGGATGGCAGACACTGAGGACTTGGCCAAGAAAAACTGCACTTGTGGCTTGTGCTTTCTGTATCCTTGGATATTTGACAGCTTCTTGCCTGTGCCCATAACTCATAATTCAACAGCTGTTCTTATGATTCAGCCAAATGAAGTCCCACATAAGTAGAGGTGGGCTGGAAGCAGTCCCATGGGAAGATGTGACAAAAACTTGGAAGCATTTCTTTGTAGGTAAAGTCAATAAGAGAACTTATTGGGGAGATATTTCTTATTCAGTCCTTCCTTTAGGTATATATGCTCTGAAAGCTACTGTCTGAAAACCTGTTTTTTTCTCCGGTTTTCTTCTCTTTGACATAGTTCATTTTGACTGATGACACCTGGGCAGTGTATCCTTAACATGGGAACAGAGTTCCATTGCCCTAATGTGCCTTTTGGTTTCATTTCTCGTTTTGGTATCCTAATTATGTGCAAGTGGCCAAGGCTTAATTTGGGCATAGGGGGCCCTCCTCATATGAACTGAGCATCAAGCTCTTATTTCGGGAACCCTCTGGGCACTCCTTTGTTATATATGGACCTGCAGTTGTGCCCTGACACTTATGTGTCATGGCTCCGAGGTACAAAATAGTTCAAATAAACAAGGAACTATTTCAAGAAATGTATACAGGCTTGCCTTGGTTTGTTCAGCTTGTTTTTTAATTAATTTATTTTATTTTATTTATTTATTTTTTATTTATGGCTGTGTTGGGTCTTCGTTTCTGTGCGAGGGCTTTCTCCAGTTGGGGCAAGCGGGGGCCACTCTTCATCGCGGTGCGCGGGCCTCTCACTATCATGGCCTCTCTTGTTGCGGAGCACAGGCTCCAGACGCGCAGGCTCAGTAATTACGGCTCACGGGCCTAGTTGCTCCGCGGCATGTGCGATCTTCCCAGACCAGGGCTCGAACCCGTGTCCCCTGCATTGGTAGGCAGATTCTCAACCACTGCGCCACCAGGGAAGCCCCAGCTTGTTTTTTTTAAAAAAAGTTTTTAAGAAGGATAACATCGATCACAAATATTAGGGGATTTTACTTATGTTATTGTGAAAGAATATTCCAGAAGCCACGGGAAATACTTTTGCTCTTTTCTCCCCCCCGCCCCAGTATTAACTTCTTTTCTGTGTTACATTTGCATATTTTAATATCAGTATGTATGTAAGTGTCCCCTCTATTAATTTAAAGGAAAAAAATAAAGAAAATTTTAAAAACTTTACCAAATTTTGGTAAAATTAGTTGTAATCTTGAGAGTAGAGTAGTAAAGAGCACAGGATTTGCCAGGCATACATTGAGCATTCAGTATTTCTCTGACCCTCCTTCCACCTCTTTCTTTCTTTTCTTGACATGCCCGTATCTTTTTAGTGGGAGCAAGTAGATGGGAGGTTTCCAGGGGAACCTCCAGTTCTTTGGAGAGAAAGACACAGTGAACAGGGGTGACAGCCCTTGCCCACATTGTGTTCTCTAGGACCAACAAGCATGCCCAAGTGCAAACCTGGAAGGTTAAAGAAAATCTTGAATGCAAAATCCCTTTCAGTCCCCTCCCAAACTGTCTTTCTTTACCTTTTATACCACAATAGCTTCTATGAAAGGCATTTTCAGATCTAGACAAGACTTTTCAGCAATTTGAGCAGTAGAAAGAAGTAGAAAAATGCTAAGCCAACAAAATTACAACTAACTGTAGCTTTGAGTGACACATGGTCCTTAGACTGTGGGGGAAAAGACACTGAAACCTCCTTGGGTAGTTTAGTGAAACATGTAAGGATGGGTGAGGAATCTCCCTACCTCCTGTCTGCCTCTTCTCTCTGACCTACACCCTACTAAGACTGAAGATAGTATATGTTACATAGGAGGAAATCTGAGGTAGAAATACATTACTTTCATTTTGGACATGATTAAGCTCTACTACAGTAAACTTTAGGGGAAAATTGTCAAGCATTCCTTGAATTGCTTGTGGGGGAAATTTCAATGCCAAGTGATGGTGAATGCGTGGAGATTATTAATATAACAGGGCATAGCGTTGGATGAATATGTGTTTATTTTTCATTTAGAAGATGATCTTACTCGTATCAAGGGGTAGCCTCAAAATATTTCATCTTTTTTCTTCTACTATAAATTAAATAATCAGTACTTCTTTATTGATTATTTTTTCACTGATCAATAAACCACTACCATGTTGCAGGCACTGTTCTAGGTTCTAGAGCTCCAGAATTTGTTAAAACAGGCAAGACCTCTGCTTCTAAATTTAAATTCTTGATGATGAGGGACAAACAATAAGGAAACAAACTAGGTAATTTTAGATTATGTTAATAATTCCAGTGGAAAAGAATCTGAGTGATTAAAAAAATGGAATCCTACAACGAACCATGTGATTCTGGATTAGAGGTAGGAACATCAGTATAAACTCATGTTTTGCTTAATATAGATACAAATGGTTACATATGGAAATATTTATAGAATATTTATATTATATTATATTATATTATATTATATTTATATATTATATATTTATATATTATATAAATATTATATATATAAATTATATATATATTATTTATATTATATATATTATATATATTTATATATTTATATATTATATATTATATATTTATATATATTTATATATTATATTATATTTATATTTATATATTATATTATTTATATATTATATATATTATATATATTTATATATTATATATTATATATTTATATATATTTATATATTATATTATATTTATATTATATATTATATTATATTTATATTATAATATATTATATATATTTATATTATATAAATATTATAAATATTTATAGATCTGTGCTTGTGCATGGGTTAGTATACACACATACATTTCCTAGCTCTGTCTATTGAGAAGGCCTAATAGTAACACCTCAGTAACAATAAGTTTACCTAGCATGAGATCTTGGTTTCCAAAACCATTCTCCAGTAAAAGGAACCAGTCTCATACAAGGTGCTATTCTTACACAAGATGAGACTGGAGTATCTTGTTCCAGAAAATAAAGTGCTCAAAAAGACAAAAGGATGAGGCATAGCAAAGGAACATAAGAGCCAACTTGAAAGAGCCCCCAGTGGCTAAACCAGGAATGATTTGAGCAATGAAACAAATAATGTAGTTTTGGATTATAACCTAAATTGTAATATGAACATCTGTGAGTGCATATTGTTATAAATAAATGACTGAATGAATCAGTAAATGGGGGAAATAGACAATCTCCCTTACAGAAGAATTCCAAATTATTTATTTATATACCGTCCCCTCCAGGAGGTGGACCTCAACTCCCCCTGGCCCTTGAGTGTGGGCTGTAGTTAGTGACTTGTTTCCAAAGAGTAGATTGGTTACAGAGTGGAAAGGGGGAGAGGGAGTAACTTTACAGTGGAGAAGCCTGGCAAATGCTACCTAAGCCCGGTGGCCAAGTTTAACACTATCAGTGATAAGTCATGTTGTTACTGTATGCCTTCGGTATGATGTGATGAGACTACTTTATCTCTGTGGTCTTCCTCCTAAAAATCCATAGCCCTAGTTTAACCATGAGAAAAACGGCAGATCAAACCAAGTCGGGGGACAGTCTGCAAAATACCTGACCGGTACTCTTCAACACTGTTAAGAAAAAACAAGGAAAGTCTGAGAAACTGTCACAGAGCAGAGAAAGCTAAGGAGACGTGATGACTAAATGTCATGTGGTGTCCTGGATGGAATCCTGGAACAGAAAAAGGACATTAGGGAAGAACTAGTGAAATCTTAGTGAAGTGTGGAGCTTAGTTAATATTATAGTAACGTACCAGTGTTGGTTTACTAAGTTGTAAATAAATGTACCTTAGCAATGTAAGAGGTTGACAGTAGAGGAAACTGTGCGCAGCATATATGGGAACTCTTTGTACTATCTTTGCAACTTTTATGTACATCTACAGCAACTTTAAAATTCAGTTTCTTAAAAATTTTTAAAAATTTTTTTATTTTTTGTACGCGCTGTGCAGCATGTGGGATCTTAGTTCCCTGACCGGTGATCAGCCCTGCATCCCCTACAGTGGAAGCACTGCAGTCTTAACCATTGGACCGCCAGGAAAGTCCCCAGTGTTTTGTTTGTTTGTTTGTTTTAAAGGGTATGGGGAAGGCTAAGTGTATTTAGATAGAAAGGGTAGGGGAAGTCTTTCTGAAGAGATGACATCCGAGCTTAGATCTAAAGATTGATGATGATTCCCCTCTGAAAAAACTCTTTGAAGAGCATTCTGGAAGGGGGAGCAGCTAGACTAAAGACTCTAAGTAGGAAAGAGCTTGTTGTGTTGAATGGAATAAGAAGAAGTCCACAAGTGAGGAGAAGTAGGAGATCTTGGGGAAGTAGGGATGCACCCTACCATGTACGCCATTGTGAGGAAGGTGTGTTTCATTCTAAGAGCAATGGGATATCACTGTAGAGTCTCAGGCAGAGGAGTAATATAATAAAAGTAACAAATGTCTTGTAAAGACTGGATTGGAAGGAGCCTGGGCTGAGAGCAGGGGTGCTGTTAAAATTCTCCCTGATGGGTGGGAAGGACATAACAGGGGCTCATATTAGGATGATGGCAGCAGAGATGAAGAAAAGTGGATCCATTTGAAAAATGCTTTGAAAGTAGAAGCAAGAGTTAAAAAATTTTTTTGTAATTTATTTTGTGACAAAACACTTGAACTGAGTTGAAGCTATTTATAGTCTTTATCTCAGGTAGTGTCAATTTTCATATATTTTGCCATAGAAATATTGTGATTGGTTACAGGATGTTGACCTAGATCCTGCTGAGCATGTGGGATATTACATAATACAATAAAAATGTACCATATCATATTTTTAAAATCTGTACAATTTGGAATTCTGAAACACATATGGCCCAAAGTGTTTTGGGTAAGGAATTTTGGTCTAACATACGGTCTATCTTGTAGAATTGTTCCATGTGCTCTTAAGAAGCGTGCGTATTCTGCTGTTGTTGAGTGGTGTGTTCTATAAAGGTGTGCTTGGTGTAGTTAGTTTATAGTGTTGTTCATGTCTTTTATTTCCTTGTTAATCTTCTGTCTAGTTGGAAGTGGGGGTATTGAAGTCTCTAAATGTCATTGTTGAATTGTCTTTTTCTCTCTTCAATTCTGTCAGTTTTTGCTTTATATATTTTGGGGCTCTGTTATTAAGAGCAAATACATTTATAAGTGTTAAATCTTCTTGACAGATCAACTTTTTTATCATGAGAAAATGTCCTTGGTCTCTAGTAACAATTTTTATCTTTAAGATATTGATATAGCCACTCCAGCTCTCTTTTGGTTACTGTTTTATGATGTATCTTTTTCATTCTTTTACTTTCAACCTATTTGGTTTTTGAATCTAAAGTGTGTCTCTTGCAGACAGCGTATAGTTGGATTATTTGGACCTGTATATAGTTATTCCTGAAATAGAGCCTTACAAAACTCAACGAATGTTGTTGAGATTGCTTTTTTGTACAATTATCAATTTAGAAGGATCTATTATTCTGTTGGAACACGTACAGTTCTGCCAGGTTTTGGATTTGTTGTTTATTCATTTATTTATTCATCCATTTAATAATCCAGCAAATATTTATTAATTACTTTACTAGGTGCCAGGCACTGTTCTAGGGACTGGAGATGAACAAAAGAATAAACAAAAGAAATAAAATCCCTGCCCTCAGAGGGCATACATTCCAGAGAGGGAGATTGATGATATACAAGTAAAAATTCCAAGTAAAAGAATTATTAAATTAATTAATGGTAAATGCTAAGGGAAAAACACTGGGCAAAGAAGGGGGATATGAAATGTTGAGAGGGGTGGTTAAAATTTTAAATGAAGTGGTTAGGGAAGGCCACCAATGCATGATCTTTGACATTGATTGACAGAAATTCTTCATCTATGGCTTTCTAGAAATAGGATATACTAGTGAATGTTTACCATGATTAGTTTTCCTGCTGAAGTACATTTCATTCTGAGTTTTAGTTTTCCATGAGTGGACTGGAGAGGTCAATATTTTACAGCCTATAGTTTTATAATTTGCATCAATATATTAAATGCCTCAATAGGGGCCCAATTTCCTTGATCCATTGTATGTATATCTTGGATATTATGGTGAATATTCAAGACATTGGTTTTAAAAGCCAGGAAAAAAGGGTACCATCAGACAGGTATTAAGAGAAAAAGAATAGGGAGAAATAGTGGAAAATGTATTCTAGATTCTAAGAATCACAAATGCTCAATTTGCTCTTCCTGAGTTATTTAAAATATATATTTATGTTGTCACATTCACTGTTCAAGCTACAGAATTATCAAGGGGTTAGGATCTTAAAAGCCATCATCATATATGAGAAACATATGAGAAATTCAGCCTATTTGGATTATAACTATTTTTAATACTGATTTTTATGAGTATATTTTATAAATATAGTGATAGTAAAACACTCTTCTAGGACAAATACACTTTTTTTCTGTTGAAAAACACACATTTTCTGAGATGGATTGTTTTGAAGAGAAGCTCCATCATCTCATGGAATGCCATCTAGAAAACTTGGCTCTTTGGAGAATGAGTGTTTGAGGCTGTAATTTTCAAGTTACTGTAATTAGGAGCTATTGATGTGGCTTGTACATGACTTGGCCACTGTGAAAGTCATGCAGTGGCTGAAAGAGGGGAAATGACTTTTTATGTTGTTCTTAGAGCTACAGAAATTGATATTTCAGCTTCCAAAATCCACTTGACATAAATGGCTTCCATTAATCAGTGCAGTGGAATGCCGGGCAGCCCATCTTTGTTGAATCTCTGTCATTGACAGAGAATGAACACAAAGGAGTTCTGAAGGTTGAACACTTCTTCCTCCTCTTCGGAAAACTTTTAATAATATGGAGACAAATTTTGTTTGAGCTTATGGTACTTGGAATAAACCATTCCCCAAATTTGATGGGAAATGTCTTCTGAAACTCAAAACCCCTAGCTTTCGAAGGCATGAGCATAGGTGGGTTACTAAGATTTTTTTATTCAGGAGAAAAGTGATGGTTGTTTCATGGGGAGTGAGATGTTATAGTCATGAACATGTGTAGGAAGGAAGATAGATCATTCTTAGGACAAATATTCTCCATGGAGCCCTAGTGTGGGTTTCCTGTGTTTGTTTGATTGTACTGGACTAGTTTAGATCATCTGTTAAAAGTCTAAAACCTTTCAAGATAAGTCAGTATCTTGAGGGTTTATATAAAGAGCAAGCATCTGATTATTGGTATCCCTTTTGCTAATTAGATGTCAGAAGAGCTTCTCTGTGCAACTCTGCCCTCTAGTGTCTCCTGATAACTACAGTCATGTTCTCGAAATTTGACCCATGGTGCCCAGAATTCCATTAGGTTAGAGATATTTATATATATTTTTTCCATCTCATTTGAAAATAAATTTGGCCTAGGTTCCATTTACTTAAAAGGCTTTGACATCTGTTATTATTTACCTAATTTGTTTCAGAAAAGGCACTTCCCCCCACCCCCCCACCCCCCACCCACCCCCCCACCCCCCCCGCCCCGATTTGATTAGATTTTGATTATATGAAACATTGTCTGTTTTCTTTATTCTACTTTGCAAGTTTGGGGGTTTAAACTTTAGTCTGTTCAGAGATTTTGGAATAACTACTTATTAAATAGTTTAAGAATATAAATCATGTGAACTCAAGCAGAATGTTAAATCCATTTAAAGTTATTTTAGGGAATACATTCACATTTTGATTGCCCATTGAATATTTGGGTACAACAAGTTTAAGCAGAAGATAATTATG
This sequence comes from Balaenoptera acutorostrata, assembly GCF_949987535.1. NCBI lineage: Eukaryota > Metazoa > Chordata > Mammalia > Artiodactyla > Balaenopteridae > Balaenoptera > Balaenoptera acutorostrata. The sequence goes on along the minus strand of NC_080065.1, from coordinate 16,957,816 downwards.
ACATCTAGCGTCTCTGCCAAAGTATTTGTAATATATTGATGATCAAGTATTTTAGATATTTTTGAAATAAGACAAAAAGAATATCCCTTATTTGGATTCATGTATTTAAGGAAAACTGTTGACCAAATATTGGGGCAGTTTTATTATTTGAAAGAGAAACTGATTATATTTTGGCTTCTTTTGTTCAGCTTTAGTCTTTTTCAAAGAGGGCCTTTTATTTTGCTCAGGGCAACATTTTTAAAGAGTATTAGATGAGAAGCAATTTTTGTGATGTAAAACTTAGGAACTATGTGTGAAAATGAGGTTTTTAATTACTACTGATTGTTTTTACTAATGGCAGGCCATCTTGCTTGAGGGAGAAAATTTTTTCCAAGAGGGTTAAGTTCTTAGTTAACAACCAGAGGAACCTTAATTAAGCGGTAACTGTTGAGGTCCCGGCCATCTCCTGAGGTTCATCACTCGGGGGAGGGACCATGAAGAATTAGTGTTTCTGTCTGGTTTTGAGTCCCCAGGAAAGGCTTTATACCCTGGAAATAACTGGAATAGATAAAAAGGAAATAGAGGAAGGAAAAAGGAAAGATAAATAGAATTTTCTTTTTCTAAATGGGAACTATATTTTTATTTTGGAGGTACAAAGCATTTCAAGAACATTAATAATGGGTATTAGACAAACAGATTATTTGTCTGGAAGCATGTGACTATCCTTTCCAGAGCAATGAGGCCACAGTTACTCTTGGTTCAACGCTTGGAAAAGGTGACCTATTAGTTACTGAAAATGAACAGTACATAACTAGCTCAAAGAACTTGGTTAGTAACACTGTCCCTGCCTTCTCGGCTGAGTAACTCATTTATTAAGAAGGACAGGAAATCATGGTAAAAGGTGGGAAGGATGTTATGCTCTGTCGGGGAAAACCATTTCAGCACTGTGGTTTCCAGCATCACAGGCGGGGGGGCGCCTGTAGGTATATGAGGCTTTCGATAGATGACTATGGGAGCATAACATTCATTAAATATATTTTAAATAGAGATAAAGTGGGGGGGGCGGATTTTAAGTGAACAGATAAATATATAAAAGAAGTACACTGCCTTTTACATAAAGATACACATGTAATACTCTTGCCTTATTAAAAACTGGGAAGTATTTTGAGGCCAGCATAGATTTCAGAGAAGATTTAAAAAGCTAAACATGATAATGATTGCATAAATTAGCAATTAATGGTTAATTGCTAAATGGTTAATTTATAGCTGAATATCTTGATCGTGTATGTTTTAGTTTGGGCAGCTAGAAAAATGTTCTTCATCAGATTTTCATAGGGTGAGAAAAATGGCTTATGTTACTTAGTAAATGCCTTTTTGTCTGAGTAGCAGACCGTAGGTGCTAAATGAAATAAACACAAGTAAATTAAAATTATTTCACGAGGACAATAACATGTTTTCAGCAGTTAAGTCTTTAGCAAAATACAGAGCGTATTCATTTTATGGTGCTATTGCAGCAAAGGGTTGATAGCAAATTGGGACAGTTTTCAATGAAATAGCATGAAGTTTCATTGAGAGTAAGGAGAGAAATTCTTACATCAATAATGTATCTGCATTACACGTTCTGTATTAAAACATATTCATTCAACCATTTCCCAGCAGCTCCACATTGACATAAGACTAGTATTTCCATAAAGAACTAGGAGAATATTGGCCATTGTTGAAGGCAGTTTTAGTTTATAGTTTGAAGGCAAACTATACTTCAGATAAGGTGCTAATTATATATGGATGACAGTTCTATGATATAAAAAGTAACACAGAACTCCTTATCAATTGTGAGTCAGAATTTGGCCAGCACTTTAGAAAAGAGCTCATTTCTCATGTGGTATCAGAGTATGATAATGGAATTTCTTCTACATGTCTGATCAAAACCAAACAGTGCCAGCAAAGTGACTTTACAATGATTAAATTATACGATTATTATCTTTTAAGGATCTAGTAAATCCATTCAGAACTCAGTACAAAAATTATATTGCTTTGTATACTTAGAGATATTTATGGATTAAAACTAACTTGATTGCATAGCAAGCAACAGTGTAAAGTGATGTAGATCAGACAAGCGTTTACTTTAAGCAAATCCCAATATGTCATTTCCAGGACTGAAAATATTTCTTAAGTGTGGTTGAGAGCGATCTGGTGTAGGAGGATTAGAGTATGTTTGGGCATCTCCCCTTGTACATGCTTTCTCAGGCGGACTGTGGCTGAGCCTTTGATGAGCTCGGAAAATAAGCACATTTATTGTAAAACTTGTGTCGCACTACAAGGACTGCTTGTAGAGATTCTAACTGATACTAATAATAATAGCTGCCATTTATTGAGCTCTTATGTGCTTAAGAGGCATTGCCTGACTTAATTCTCACAAATGCTATAAGAACGGGCATCTAGAAAAATGTATCTCACTTGGAGGTGCTTCAGTATAAGTTGTGCCCACATTTACAGGATCAATCAAACTCTCTGGCGTTCAGAAAAGTTTAAATCATTTTGGGAAAATGGAAAAACACTTTCTGATCTGTTAAGGAGACTGAATCCTAGTTTATGAGTCACCACATATCACTGTGAGATTTGGGGTAAATTTAATAATTTACTGAACTGTTTTTAACTACACAAGTAACTCAGGAAAACATAATAAAAAGTATGTTAAAATTTTAATAATTCAGATAATATAGAGACCAGTAAAATGGATAATCCCTCTCTTTTTTTACCCCCAAGGCCCCACCCCAATCCAGGTAATCACTGTTAAAACATTGGTCTGTAGCCTTCTAGTACTTTTTGAAGAATGCATTTACATGTATATACATATATGTTTGTGTATTTATAGTATTTTTCCCTCGCTTCGTGCCTTATTCTTTAGTTTCTTTTACTTGACAGTATGTCATCACATATGACTATTATTTTTTTAACTAATGCATTAATTATATTCTTCAGAATGAATCTATTTATTTAACAGTTTTCCTGTTGAGGGACACTTAGGTAGTTTATAATTTTTCACTGTTATAAAAATGCTGCAGATAACCCTACACACATGTTGGGAACATTACGGTAGGATTGAGCCAGATGTGGAAATGTTGGGTTATGAAGTATGTGCCATCAAACGTTTGAAAGACACTTGCAAATTGACCACCCTCAGCGCGGCATTAACATGACTCTCCATCAGCAGTGTGAGACAGTGGCCATTTTCTGTGTCTTCACCAACACTGGAAATCATCAATTATTAATAACTAGTAAACTAAATTATTAATGTTTTATAAAAGTAATACCTTGTTATTTTAAATTGCATTTTCTTAATTATTAGTGAGGTGGAATACTGCTTTCTGTGTTTACTAACCATTGGCATTTCTGTGTGTGTGCAAATACGTTCATATCCTTTGCCTATTTTTGATTGAGATCATGTTTATTTGTTTAAGAATTTACATTCACATCGTTACAAACTTTTCCCCTTTTCTTGGCCAGCTTGATCTGTCAGTTTCTCTTATATAACTTAGAATCTAATTGGGATATAGACATTAGCAAGTCATCATGCAGTTAATTTTTAAACGTATGAGGATTATCTTTGTGTTACTGATAGCCTTGTGATTAGAAAACATACTTGATATGAATTCAGTCTTTCAATATTTGGTGAGACTTGAATTTTGGCCGGCTATATGGTTAATTTCTGTAAATGTGTAATGTGTGCTTGAAAAGAATGTGTTTTCTTCAGCTATTGGATGCAGTTTCTCAAGTTTAATTGGATTGTCCAGTATGACTTGCCCCATCCCTTACAGAATTCTTGAGTTCCTAAGGTGAAGCTAACAGATTTGTTGGACATGTAGCTACAGAAAGCTCCTTTCCCAACCATGTCAGATAGGATTTGGTTTAGGTGCCAGTGGTGAATATCCAAAATATCTGAAGCTCAGAAAATAAAAGAATTTCTTTCTTTCTTTCATAAAAATGTCAGGTAAGGTGCTCCGGGCGGTGCAGGTGCTCCATGTGTCAGAGTCCAAGCTCTTCCTCTTATTGTCCTGATATATGTGACCTCCATCTCAAGTTCATCTTATTGCCGATAATGGCTGCTTCAGCTCCAGACATTACATCTACATTCCAGGACAAAGGAAAAAAGAAGGGAAAGAACACTCCTCTAGAGATGTGTGGAAATGTCTAGAGGCCACTTCTCAGAAGTGGGGCACAGCACTTCAGACTATGTCCCATGGGCTACCATTTAGTCTAATGATCACATCTAGCTGCAAGGCAAACTAGGAACTGTTTGGTCTTTATTCTGGTAGCCTGTGACCAGCCTAATTTTGGGAGTTCTTTAACAAAAGGGATAAATAGGTATTGGGCAACGATTAGCAGTCCCTGCTATAAGTTCTATCAGTACGTACATCTATCAATTAAGACTCAGTTTATTGAATACAAGTGTCCTGAAGTGTAAAGAACACCACACTTAAGTTTGTGTGCAATCTTTGTTAAAATACTTAGAACTCCACCTTTTCCACATCTTAAACACAACTCTGAGCAAGCTGTACCCCTTCTTAAGAGCCTCTTCAGCAACTACCAGTTGCCTACAGAGTCACGTTCATGCTCCCTAGCATGGTGTTGACGTCAAGGGCTTAATTGAGCTGGCCATATCTGAAGATACCAAACGTGTGCCTGCTTGCTGTGCTTCTTCTTGTGATCCTGCCAAAGAGGTATTCTTGTTTTCCCAGCACAAACCGTGAACCCTGTCTTAGTTCCTGTGCCGATGACACTCCTTTGTCATCTAGGAATGTGATTTCTCTATTTTCTACATGGAGAAATCTCCTCTTGCTTCTTGAGTCTAATCCGAAAGCCACGTGTCCATTGAGACATCTCTGATCACTCCAAAATGTGCGTAATCTTCCTGTTGGAACCACCACGACACTTTATCTTTTCTGTGCTTCTGTAACTGTGTCCACATTTTGTCTCTCCACTACACCAGGAAGCACTTGAGGGCAGAACTGGTGCCTGAGTTACTTTTCCATCTTAGCCATGTGTATAACAATTGGACAATGATACATCAATAAAGGAAGTTAAATAAAGTGAATGATTGATTGCTTGTAAAATGTGTGCATTTAGTGCCATAATATTTATTTTATGCAAATCTACAGTATTACATTACATTAACGTAATCTATTCTCTGTGTGGTCCAAATGACATGGTCAGTGCTTGATCACAGTAATAAGCAGAGATGCTTTTAGTTCAAAGATACCATAAGTAGCTGCAGGTGTTGAGAGAAAACATGATACCACTTACTGGCATATCTTAATATTTTAACAGATTTATTCTTAGCCAAATAGAGGAAGCAGAATTTAGAAACAATGCCAGTTCCTGAAATTGGATTCATCAGAGGGCACTTTATTTCATAAACTTTGGGAAGGAGTGATGAAACATCTTGGGCTCCATTTGTGTCTCACTGAGGGTAAGAAATGGATGTCTGATTTTGCTGTGAAAGCTGTTTATAGGTAATCTTATCCTGTGGTTTTATATCTATCTTGTCTCAAACAGGATTTCTTTACATCAGACTGTATCTTGCCAAAAATTGGCTTAGTTTCTCTAAGATGAAATTAATAAACAGGGCTTGATACGGTTTGTGACATGGATCTTGATAATAGTTATTACTCTTATGCTGTACATACACTCAGGACATGTGTTTTAACTATATTTTTGTACGTTAGTCCAGAAACGTGGAACAAACCTCATGTTTGGACAGAAACTGAAAAAGTTCTTTGTTAGACAGACGGGTAGGCAGGTAGAAACTGTCTGGTTTATATCACACCCATCGTAAGTATCTCAATCAGTGTGTATTTATCTTGAAAGATAAGCAAAAACTTCATTTGGTAAAAGTCATTTAATTTTAAGCGAACTGTGAGTGAAATATAAATAAAAATATAAAGTTCAACTAAAAACTTTTTTGTGCTTGATGACTGAGATGCTGGAAATACAATTACTAGTGTCAGGATAAGAATAAGCATGCTGCTATCACCACAGTAGTTTGAAATTTTTCTGGAAGTGCTAGCTACCGCAATTAGGAAAGAGAACCAAAAAATGACCTTAAGTGTCTTTTCCCCACACTTGCATCAACAGAGAATATTATTCTTTGCCTTCACCCCCAAATGACAACAACAACAAGAAAATAAAACCAAAACAGTCATTATTATTTTATTTTTCATTCCTTTGATTAGTGGGGAGATTGGGTATCTTTTCATATGTTTATTGCCAATGTTAAGAGTGAGAGTTGAAATGTTTACTTGTGGCAATAACTAGAGACATGGAAGGGAGAATTCTGATTGACATTGCCTTTCAATAGTGTGTGTGCGCGCGCACACACACACACACACACTCTTAAGGCAAAATGCAAAATTAAGCTGCCAGGTTTTTGTCCTTCTAGGAGAGAAAGTAATTAATCAGTCTCAAAGAGTGGGATGTGGTGGAGGAGTGGTTCTGGGCAAAGGATTTGGGCCTATTAACTGACACTGTTTTTGGAAAGTAATCTAGGAATGTTTATACAAATATAAAATCTTTGACTCTTTGACTTGGCAATCACACCTCAAGAGGTTTGCTCTAAGGATATAATTATACCAGTCTGAAATGATGTATGTACTAAGATATTGATTTCTGCCTTGTTTGTGGTAGAGAAATATTGGAAAACACTTAAATGCTCATCCATAAGGGTGTAGTACACCATACAGTGGTGTACTACGAAGCCAATGAACTGTATTGACTTGGGAGAATTTCTACAACCTATTTCGAGGACAAAAAGGAGGTTCCAGAACACATGTATGCTCTAATTCTACTTAGTAGTTGAATACATATGTAGATTCATATCTGTATATCTAAACATATCTATGAATGTAAAGAGATAGCTAGAAAAAACATTTGCTAAAATATTGACGTTGATAATTAAAAATCTAACTGGGAAGATACATGCAAACTCGAAGCTGATGGGGAGTGATGAGAGATACTTACAATGAACCCTTGAAGGTCTCAGGGTTTCAGCGAAGGGGAAGCTCAGTGTAGCCAGAGAGGTCAAAGAGAGTCTCACACAGGAGGAAGCACTTGAATTGAGTCATTTATCCAAGTTAGGGTTTGGATGGGTGGAGAGGCGGGAACAGCATCTTAGGTTGGGGTAAAGTATTCCTTCGTCCACAAAGTTTGTGTGATGCAGTGAGGCAGGCACCAAGAATCACATATACGTTGTGGCCTTCAGACTCAAGGAGCTTATAGCCTAGCGGAGAATAAAAGCACATAAATTACAATCCAGTGTGGGAAATGCATCTATGAAGCTGTGCCCAGGGCACTGTGAGAATACTGGCAACGGGTAACTACCTAAGCCTAGAGTGTGGTGAATAGGGGGAGAGGGTGAGGGGCTGCATGTGGGGAGTTTCCAGGAGTGGCGAGTGTGAGCTGAACTCAGAGGATGAGTTAGCAAGCTGGGGAGTAACCAATGCTAGAAGTAAACATGAACGTTTACACGGATAGAAAAGGCTGCCTTCAGCCTACCAACGGGTAATACATTTAACTTGTCTGGAAGTAGCAGTACTTTTTCACTCACGGAGACAGTGTAGCTTTAACAGGCTTGCCCTGGAGGCCAGTCAGCCTGTATGTCCAGTAGCAGCACATATTGTGCTTCTCAGGTGAATTGATTTCTGGATTTGAGGGTGCAGGAAACACATTTCTCCTCATCTCTACTCTCTCCAACTGCGTGATGGGCATCCAGGGCCTGGGAAATCAAACCCCCTACTCCTACTCTATCCTGGTCTGAGCTGTGCAGCTTCTTCTCTTGGTGCAGCCAGAATTGGTTCTCAGAGCTTCCTGCTGTTCCTGAAGCAGACACACAACCCCTCTAAAGCCTAAGAATTATGTAATTTATTTGTAATAATGTACTCTTTCATGGAAGAATGATTCATAGAGAATGAAGTGCACAAATCTAGCTTGATGCATTTCTACGTGTGTAGACACACCTGTGTAAACACCATCCAGGTCAGTCCCCAACACGCTTCCTGGTGCTCCCTCCCCGTAGATGGTCTCTCAAAGGTAAGCATGATTCTAATGTCTATTAAACTAGATTGGTTTTATCTGTTTATGGACGTCATAGAAATGAAATCTTATGGTATTTACTGTTTGTCTTGGGCTTCTTTAGCTTATCATAAAATCTGTGAGATTCATCATTGCATGCAGCAGTAGTTAACTCTTTCTTATTGCTGTGTAGTACTCTGTCATATGGCCATGCTAGAGATGCACATCCATTGGTCAGCTATACTGCTGTCTTTCCCCTTGGACCACTGGACATGTTGTTCTTAAGGAGGTGGCTTAGGCACAAGAGAACATGACAAAGCATGCAAGCAACATCTGCTAACGTTCCATTGGCCTAAGCCAGTCACATGGCTGGGCCCAAAGTCAAGGAGCAGAAAGTGTATCAATAGATGTGAGAAAAACTGCAAAGTTACAGTGCTAAGGACATGGATATAGGGCAAGGTGCAGAACTTGGGCCATATATAGTCAGTGACACTGGGTTATAGGACATATGTATATATAACTTCAGTAGGTTCCACCAAAGAGTCTCCTAAGTGCTTGTACGAATTTATATTCCCACCAGCAGTATAAGAGAACTCAAGCTGTTCCACATCCTTGCCAATACTTTGGTACTTACGACTTTTAATTCTAACCACAACCAGGAAGCATCCATAGTGTAAAAAGGCTCTTTCCTCATCTCAGCTTTCCATTGTGCTTATTCTTCATTTCATTTAGACACTAGGTCTTTAAAACAAGATGTATTCATGACTTTCTGGGAAGACCTCACTTAGGTTTCAAAAGAAGGCCTTGGAAGTTGGGGTGAAGGCTTGGGGGAAGAGCAGGGCTCCAGAGCAGGAGCAGTGCTGGACAGGGTAAGTAGGACACTGGGTAAGGAGACGGGCAAGGGGCGGCTCACAAGGTGCCTAGTTGTTGGCTGGGGGAGAATTAATAGGTGGGATGGGGAATCGGCCATGAAAAGGTGGGAGACTTACTCTCTCTTTCCCTCTCTTCATCACCAAACCCACCATTGTGCACATGCATTTGGACAAGGGTCAATACTAATTATAGTTGGACTTTGGTGCCAGGGGTAGGGGAAGATGGCCAAATGTTGGTGGGGTCTGTGTGGGCTAGTGAGGAAAGAAGGAAAGAGGAGAGGAAAATCCCACGTAGCCACTTGAATTTGGTCAATTTCTGGGTAGCCATTGTTTTGTAAGGGGTATAGAAATCATCTGAACTTGGGACCGTGAAGTAGTGGTACATTTATGATGTGTATGTTTTTTGACTCATTGTGTGTGTGTGTGTGTGTGTGTGTATACACACACACACACACACACACGTATATACACATATATGATTTTCCCATAAATTTAATCTTACAAGTTGTTTTTCTTTTAACAAAAACTAAATTCATGTCCTCTGCTTCCTAATAGCACACTTACTTTGTACTCTGATCATTCATTAAGTAGATATGCTGTTGAATGCAACTGCCCCCCCCATTTTTCCTGAAAATTTCCTAAAGTGTGCAAAATTTTAGAGGCAATTAAGAAAAACACACTTTATAGAAATTTCCTCATGACATGTTAGTGCCACCAAGGGTGCACCCCAGTGGCCTTGCAGGTGGCGTAGACACTTCCTGGAATATACAGTTGTATAAACCAGCCGTTCCTCCCTGGGTTCCGTAGCTGATTCAGTCCATCGGGGTGTGCTCATTGAACGTGAATCATACTCAAGACACCGGCTAGACAGTGCAGAGGAATGCAGTGATGAATTATGTTTCCTGCCTTCAAGGATTTCTAGTCGGACACAGACATGGACCCAGATAACTACAAACCAGCGTGCAGAGTGTTAGGAATTGCTATGTGTGCAGCACAATATTAAGTTAGCAGGAATAGATTCAGTAGGCTCCACTGTCCAGGACAGGCTTCTCTGAGATAACTAGGACAGAGTCATGGTCTTTCAACATATCTGGGTGATCCCAATTTTAGATTTCCCTGGACACATTAGAGATCATCTAGACCAATCCTCTTTACTCAAAGAAGGGATGAGGTAGCCAAGCTCCCTGAGGTAATTAATGGCTGAGCCGTGTCAAGAACTAGGGTCTGCTGTTTCTCCCAAGTGGCTTTGCAGGTGAGGGCCTGGTTTAATAATCCCATAGGTCAGGTTTTGAGTCTGTCTGCTTTTACTTGCTTTGTAAACTTGAGCCAGTTTTTTAACCTCTCGGTGTCCCAGTTTTCTCTGTTGTCAAGAGCGGATGATAATAATAGTAATTGTGTCACAGAGTTTTGGGGAGGATTAAATGAGATGCTGCATGGAGTAAGCACTCAGTAAATGTCAGCTGGCATTAGCAAGGTTTTTCTAAAGGAAGGGCTTTACAGTTGAAGGCAAAGAGAAACTAAGTATTGATTCAAAGTGTTCAAGGTGTTCATAGCAGCACCTGTAGATTAACCAGTCAAAACCAGTGCTGTCATGGCTGCGACCTACTCTAAACACAGTCACCTCAAACATGACATCTACCATGATAGCAAATGAAGGGAGTTCTTTGAAATGTTCCTTCTTTTGAGAAAATTGATTTGAGAACTCTTGAGCTGCTTCCAGTGTTTCCACTCTGGTTGACTTGAAAGCTGTTATAGCTCAGCATCTTCTCTGTCTCTGTCAGTCAGTCTCTGTTTCCATCTTTTAAAGATTTTTAGCACAGAATAGCTAAGCTAGAATTTCCGGTTTTACCCTTAATGTCTAGTCTCCTACAAAGCACTGTAATAGAAGGCAGGAGTCGTACTGCTTAAGCCGCACGCCTGCCACAGCCTGTATTTCTGCCTCTGCACCAGCTGGACTGCTTTCAAATGTGTCACAGCAGAAAGCTGAACTGAGATGACTGATTATCCTCCCGTTTAGCTATTGTGCCGCAAACTTAAAAACTTGGAAACAACACACCCCAAACAGTTTCTCCTTCTTCTCTCAGCCTTTCAAATCAGAACCTTGAATTAGTTTCAGGTTTTTAGTTGTTCGAGCTGCAGGGACTTTAGACATCGTGTACTCCAAACCTTCAAGATCATAGAGCTGGTGGAGTGAGCCCTGAAGTCCCGGTCCCCCAGTCCAGGGATATTTTCACTCTTCTCCAGGTGGTGGTGAACCAGAGAGAATTCTGCAGTCTTGAGTTGAGGTCTTCCTTTCTTAGCATGAATACTCTTTTTGAAACTATTTCAATCATCAGAGCTAAAGAGAAAAACAATAGGATGCTTTTAGCAAATCGAAGACTTTGCTTGTCTGTACCTTGTTGTGATTTTAACTGATGAGTAGTAGGCATCAACTTCGGTGAGTTAGAATGATTGGTATAATACAAAGAAGGCCACTGTGAGAGATCATAGGGACACTACCTGCCCCTTTATTTTAATAAAATAGAAACACATTGGGTCTTGGCAATTACACAGGGAGATGAACAAGATCGTCAGCCGCTCATGATAGAGGAGGTTGACCTTATGTCCCAATTCTTTTAATTATTTACAAAAGCAAGCAGTTTCCCCCTGTTCTTGAAAATTATTATGAGCTTTGCATTCAGATGTTCACAAACTGAATGCAGCTGGATGATGCACCCCAGTTATGAAATTTGGGGGAGTATTAACTGAATTAGACATAAGGCATTTGAAATGCTGCCACACAGAACCCTCTTTTAAGATCCAGTGCATAAAAATGGTAAATTTTTATCTAATTTTTTCCCTGGATAAATATGGATAAAACTTATCTAGAAAAGGAAGGAAATGTACTGTGTGTAGGGCACCTATCTGAGGGTCATGTGTCACATGCATATTGAAATATGGAGATAGTGATTCAGTGAATCACTTTTTTCCCATAAAGAAAAAATCTTTATGCATTCGATTGGATAAGACCATGTGCTGTAATGAGAAAAAAAGGGACAGGGTTTATACTTTTCCAAAATACACTCTGTCAACATTGACAAACTGATCTTTTCAACAAGTATCATTTTATAGAGAGTAAATATGTTTGCTCCCATATTCTAAAACTACTTTTTCTTTCATAAAGAACTATATTAGTCAGCTTGTGCTGCTATAACAAAATAGCACAGGCTGAGTGGCTTAACCAACAGACCTTTATTTCTCACAGCCCTGGAGGCTGGGAAGTCCAAGATCAAGGTGCTGGCTGATGCGATTCCAGGTGTGGCTTTCTTCCTGGCTTGTAGATGGACATCTTCTTCCTGTGTCCTCACATGGAGGACTCTCTTCTTCTGTCAGATTAGGGCCCCACTTTTATGACCTCATTTAATCTTCATTACCTCCTAAAGATCCTATATCCAGATACGGTAACATTGGGGATTAGGGCTTGAACATTACAGATTTTGTTGGGGGACATAATTCAGTCCACAGGAAGGGCTTACTTTTGGTCTTAAGTAGATAACTACAAAATGAAAGCAGTTTAGTTGTTGATTTTCTTTAAAATCTGAGCAGGACACTGAGATTTAGTTTACACATTCCATCCAACTGTCTCCTTGAAGAGTGGGCCCTCTAACATTTCCTGGGCATGATGGAAAAGTCCAGAAAAGCTTGCTTTACCCCCCAATTTATGGACCTTTCACATTAAATTCATTTTGTTGTCTTTAAATGAATTACTCCAGGTGACCTGTAGATTACTTAAGAGCTATTGATACATTAACATCAATGAATGGATTAGTTACTCCCAGGGAACAGGGGGTGGAGTTCAGGGTAGAGCCAGGAAAGGGACTAAGTTTAGGGCCTTTAGAGGGAGAGCTGGCTAGAGATGGAGGCCTCTCCTTGGCAGTTTAGTGGCAGCAGAAGACACCTAGCACCAGGGCAGAAAGGGGGACAAGAAGATGAAAGAGAGGCCTGATTTGGAATTTGAGGATGTGGAAACAACAATAAAACAAAATTTACCTTCTATTTATCCGAGCCCTATAAAGTGCTAGCATTGAAACTAATTAATTTTAGTTTTTCCAGTTAATGATCTGTGATATTTTGATAAACTTTTTATTTTAGAATAGTTTTACTTTACAGAAGAGATTCAAAGATAGTGTAGAGTGTTCTTCTTAAATTATTTTTATTGAAGTATAGTTCATTTACAATATCACATGAATTTCAGATATACAATGTAGTGATTCAACATTTTTATAGCTTATAACCCATTTAAAGTTATTATAAAATATTGGCTATATTCCCTGTGCTGTACATTACATCCTTGTATCTTATTTATTTTATACATAGTAGTTTGTACCTCTTAACCCCCTGCCCCGATCTTGCCCCCCTGCTTCCCTCTCCCCACTGGTAACCATTTGTTCTCTATATCTGTGAGTCTGTTTCTGTTTTGTTACATTCATTTATTTATTTTTCAGATTCCACATATAAATAAAAACTTACAGTATTTGTCTTTCTCTGTCAGACTTATTTCACTAAGCATAATAACCTCCAGGTCCATCCTTGTTGTTGCAAATGGCAAAATTTCATTCTTTTTTATGGCTAATTAATATTCCACTCTATATATGTACCACATCTTCTTTATCCATTCATGTGTTGATGGACAGTTAGGTTGCTTTCATATCTTGACTATTGTAAATAATGCTGCTGTGAACATTGGGATGCATGTATCTTTTTGAATTGGTGTCAGTTTCTTCAGATATAGACCCAGGAGTGAAATTGCTGGATCATATGGTAGTTCTATTCTTAATTTTTTGAGGAATTTCCTTACTGTTTTCCATAGTGGCTGCACCAATTTACATTCCCACCAACAGTGTACTAGGTTTCCCTTTTCTCCACATCCTTGCCAACATTTGTTATTTGTTGTCTTTTTGGTGATAGCTATTCTGGCAGGTGTGAGGTGATATCTCATTGTGGTTTTGATTTGTTTTTTCCTGCCGATTAGTGATGTTGAGCATTTTTCATGTGCCTGTTAGCCATCTGTATTGTTTTCTTTGGGAAAATTGTCTATTCAGGTCTTCTGCCCATTTCTAAATTTTTTTTTTATATTGAGTTGTATGAGCTGTTTATATATTTTAGATATTGACCCTTTATCAGAGATATTATTTGCAAATATTTTCTTCTGTTACATAAGTTGTCTTTTCATATTGTCAATGGTTTCCTTTGCTGTGCAAATGCTTTTAAGTTTAATTAGGTCCCATTTGTTTACTTTTGCTTTTGTTTTCCTTGCCTGAGGACACAGATCCAAAACAATATTGCTAAGACTTATGTCAAAGAGTGTACTGCCTATGTTCTCTTCTAGGAGTTTTATGGTTTCAGATCTTACATTTAGGTCTTTAATACATTTTGAGTTTATTTTTGTATATGCTGTGAGAAAATGTTCTAATTCATTCCTTTTCATGTAGCTGTCTAGTTTTCCCAGCACCACTTGTTGAAGAAACTGTCTTTTCCCCATTGTATATTTTTGCCTCCTTTGTTGTAGATCAATTGATCATATGTGTGTGTGTTTATTTCTGGGCTCTACTCTGTTCCATTGATCTATGTGTGTCTGTTTTTGTGACAGTACCATACTGTTTTGCCTACTGTAGCTTTGTAGTATAGTCTGAAGTCAGGGAGCATGATATGTCCAGCTTTGTTCTTTTTTCTCAAAATTGCTTTGGCAATTCAGGGTCTTTTGTGATTCCATATAAATTTTAGGATTATTCTACTTCTATGAAAAATGTCATGAATATCATAATAGGGATTTCTTTAAATATGCTGATGGCTTTGGGTAGTATGGACATTTAACAATATTAATTCTTCCAGTCCATGGACACAGGATATCTTTCCATTTCTTTGTATCATCTTCAATTTCCTTCATCAGTATCTTACAGTTTTCAGAGTATAGGTCTTTCACTTCTGTGGTTAAGTTTATTCCTAGGTATTTGATTCTTTTTGATGCAATTTTAAACAAGATAGTGTTCTTGTTTTCTCTTTCTGATAGTTCATTATTAGTGTGTATCTCCCTTTATTTCTGTTAATCTTTGGTGTATATATTTACTCCTATATTTGGTGCATACATGTTTATGAATGCTGTAGTCTCTTCTTTATTGAGCCCTTTATCATTATATTGCTTATGTAATGCCTATATAATATAATTATTTGTCTTTTGTTATAGACTTTGTTTTAAAGCCTACTTTGTCTGATATGAGTATTGCTACCCCAGATTTCTATTTGTTTCCATTTGTATGGAGTATCTTTTTCCATTCCCTCACTTTCATTCTGTGTATGTCTTGAGCTCTGGAGTCTCTTGTAGGCAGCACATAGATGGGTCTTGTCTCTTTGTCCAATCGGCCACCCTACATCTTTTGGTTGGAACGTTAAAGCCATTGACATTTAAAGTGATTATTGATAGGTCTGTACTTATTACCATTTTGTTGCTTTTTTTCTGGTTGTTTTTATAGTGCTTCTCTGTTCTTTTCTTCTTCTTTTGTCTCTTCCCTAAAGAGTTTGATTATTTTCTTTAGTGTTATGCTTGTGTTCCTTTCTCTATAGTTTTTGTGGATCTGTTGTAGGTTTTAGATTTGTGGTTACCCTGGAGTTCATATATGTTAAATATAACTATATCTACTTGTTTTAAGCTGATAGATCATGCCACTTCCTCTGTCCTGCAAAGTTTCTGTGGAAAAAGCAGCTGATAGCCTTATGGGGGTTCCCTTGTATGACTCTGTTTTTCTTTTGCTGCCTATAAAATTATCTCTTTAACTTTTGCCATTTTAATAATGATATATATGTCTTGGTATGAGTCTTTCTGGGTTCATTTTGTTTGGGACTCTCTGTGCTTACTGTACCTGGGTATCTGTTTCCTTCTTCAGGTTCAGGAAGTTTTCGGCCATAATTTCACCAAATATGTTTTCTACCAATTTTGCTCTCTCTTCTTCTGGGACCCCTATAATGAGAATGTTAGTATGCTTGATGTTATCTCACAGGTCCCTTAAACTATCCTCATTTTTTAAAAATTTGTTTTTCTTTGATTGGGTGTTTTCCATTATTCTATCTTCCAGATTGCTTATGCGTGCTTCTGTATCACCTAGTCTGCGTAACAGTGTTCCTTCTAGTGTATTTTTCATTTCAGTTACTGTATTCTTTAGCTTTGACTGGTTCTTTTATATATTTTCTAGTTCCTTGTTAAAATTCTCACTGTGTTCATCTATTCTTTTCCCAAGTTCAATTAGCATTCTTATTACTATTGCTTTGAACTATTTATCTGGTAAATTATTTATTTCATTAGGGCGTTTTTTTCAGGTTATTTTTCCTTGTTCTTTCATTTGAAACATGTTCCTCTGTCTTCTCATTTTGTTTTAACTTTCTCTGTCTCTATGAAATTAGGTGAAACAGCTACCTATCCCAGTCTTGAAGGGGTGTTCTTGTGTGGGAGCATCCCTATGCAGTCTGTGTGTGCCCAGAGGCTTTGGTAGGAGAGCTGGATCTGAGGGAGCTTAGGTCACATCTTCCCCCAGGTGTGCTGCAGCCACCTCCTTGGTGGGAGGCAAGGCTGGAGATGGAAGGCTAGAGCCAGAACCAGTTGTGAGCCAGGGCTTCTCCTATGCTCAGTGGTGGTCACCATCCTATCGGGGGTAAGGTCGGGGCCCAAGGGGCTGGAGGAGAAGCCCGGAGGGATTGGGCTTCTCCCGAGTGTGTGACAGTAGTCTCCACCTTGGTTGGGGTAGTGGCAAGTGGCTTGGGGCTGCACTTCTGTGCTGGTTTCACTTTGTCCTCACTGTGGGTCCTTTGTTTAGAGGCTGAGTCGGGGCCAGAGGGGTTGGTGCCTCACGACTGAGCTGGCTTTGCTCCTGCAGGGAATGTTGTTCTCTGCCCTGGAGCTAGTTTCTCTCCTCCCACATGTGGGCAGGGACTCGCACACTTGTACATGCCGCCTCCACCCTTGTTAGAGGCAAGGTTGGGTCTGAGTTGGTTCTATTTCCTCTAAGTATGCACACTCTCCTTGGCAATGGCAAACTTTGCCCTAGTGGAGAGCAGGACCAGAGCAAGAAGGGCCGGAGCAGGTGCCTGGTTCAGGCTGGGCTGCACGCTGGGGCCATCCTGACCAGCCAACCTCAGGACCAGGCAGTTTCTATCTGCCACCTCCGTTCTGTGACCAGGAGTGAGCAAGTGTGCATGTGCTCTTCAGGAGTGGAATGTCGGTTTCTTACAGCCCTCTGGTAAGTCCCACTGGTGTTCAAACCAGCTAAGGGGACTCATCTTCCTGGTGTCTGACCCCAGGGCTGGGGTGCCTAATATGTGGCTCGGACCCCTCGCTCCTTAGGATCACTGTGCCTGTGATATCCTCCTCCTCTCCCGTGTCCCCTGCTAGGGGTGCAGGTCCCCTCCCTTCCTACCAGACTCTGTGTGGACCTTTCTTTACAGCCTTGCCTGTAGGAGAGCCTTTCTGCCAGCCTCCTGGTTGCTTTCGGCGAGAGATGCTCCACTGTAGTTGTAGTTTTGATGTGTTCATGAGGGGAGGTGAGCTCAGCATCCTCCAACTGGACCATCTCCATCTCTGCCACCTAGTATAGAGCGTTCTTGTATACGCTACACCTGGTTTTCCTTATTATTAGCATCTTATATTAACCATGGTGCACTTTTCACAACTAGGAAAGAAACACTGGCACATTATTATTGATTAAGCTTTACTAAAATTTCACTATTTCCCCCCTAATAAATTGTTTCTCTTTCCGAATCCTTTCCAGGGCGCCACTTTATGTAGAGTTGTCGTGTCTCCCTAGGCTTCTCGTGGCTGTGACATTTTCAAGACCTTCCTTGTTTTTGATGACCTTGACAGATTTGAGGAGTATTGGTCAGGTGTCTGCTAGAATGTCCCTCAGTTTGGGTATGCTGATGTTTTTCTCTCTTAGATACACTGGGATTATGATTATGGCTTTTGGGGAGGAAGACCATAGGCGTGAAGTGCCGTCCTTAACACACTGTATTAAGGGTACGTGCTACCAACAGGACTTTTATATAACCATTGATGTTGACCTTGATCACCCAGTTTGTGACAGTGTTTGTCAGGTTTCTCTGCTATACAGTTCCTTCCTCCTCCCACCTCCTTCCATAATTTGCTCTTTGAAAACAAGTTGGCAAGTGCATCCCACATTCAAAGGGTGTAAGATTTTTGGCTTCATTAAATGAACGTATTAAACTCTCTTCTATTAACCTGTAACGTCTAAGTGAATCCCGGTTCTTATCCTTATCCTAACTCTAATGGGAAGATTCTGTCTAGTGATTTTCCTGCAAGCTCCATGTACTTTCTCCTTTTCTCATTTCTGTCAGCTGTCACTCTTAATTTTGCCTTTTTTTCTGTTGTGTGCACATGGCATTTAAAATCCAGATTAAGACTGAAAAATTTAGTCAGCTATCCTCATGTTTCCACTTAATTTAAATGTTTGCCTAATAGCCTAAAAATTCAGATAACAAACTGAAAATTATTTTTTAATCACAGAGTTTGGCGCTGCAGAGTGAGACACTTACTTTGGCAACATGAATTTCTCACTTTGCTATTAAACTATATATAGTTTCAAGGGATGTGGAGCCATGTGACTCATATCTGAGCATTCCTCTGTGTGCTTGATAAACAGATTGCAATATGTTGCTTTGATTAAGAATCAGAGTGCTGCGTGCTCTAACTAAAAGCAAAAACCCCCCAAATCAATCAAACGGGCTGATGGAAAAACAAGAGGAAGGATTATGTATGGGATAAAGTGGGGAGAAGGTCGGTGAGCACACATTTAATAGTGCTAGAGGACGAAGAAAAGAGAGAATAAGAGTGCAAGTGATGCTGTTAGAAAGTGTTCCATTATGGAGAGGGAAGTGAGGACCTGCTGATGATGGCAGATGATTGAGATGATAACACACTAGGAGAGGATGTATGGTCTGGGCGTCTCGGAGCAATTTGATAAATCTTATTTTAAAGGGCATTAAGTCATCTCAATGAATATTTAAAGAGGATTCAAAAACATATTCTTGACTTTTTTCTTTACTAAACTCATTTTACAGTGTTAATTCTGTTTCTCTGAGAAACAATAATTAACATTTTCTTCTTGTTTTTCTATGTATAAGGTGCTTTCACATGCATTAGCTCAGTAATCCCATGTGAAAATATATGATGTTAATTTCATCATTAGTCCCATTTTACAGTTGGGTCCATTGAGGCTTGGGGAGGTTAAGCAATTTATTCTGGATCACTTGTTCAGAGATAAAGAAGCAGGAATTTCTGTTAGTCAGTTCAAGTCAATTGGCTTCAGTTAACACGAGTGAGTGACCTTCACTGCTAGGGACGGCTGAAGGGGGAGGGAGCCCTGCACGTGGGTCTCTGGACGGCGGCTCTTACAGTGGGATCCACTGCAATCCATTTAAATCAAACGACTTCTGATGTCCTGCCAGTTTCTGTTTTGAGGAGCTTTTCCTATCAGGAAGTCTAAGCCAGGTTTCTTTTTTGGGAGCAGTCACCCAAACGCAGGTCTGAGGATTACGACTGCACCTGCCACTCCGTGCTCACCCTCTGCTAGACAAAGACGAACTTCTCTCAATACCTGCCTCCCTCTCTCTTTTTTTTAAAAATTATTTTATTTTATTTGTTTATTTTTAAAATCTTTTATTTTTGGCTGCGTTGGGTCTTTGTTGCTGCGCGCGGGGGCTACTCTTCGTTGTGGTGCGCAGGCTTCTCATTGCGGTGGCTTCTCTTGTTGCAGAGCATGGGCTCTAGGCGCACAGGCTTCAGTAATTGTGGCTCGCAGGCTCAGTAGTTGTGGCTCACGGGCTCTAGAGCGCAGGCTCAGTAGTTGTGGCGCACGGGCTTAGTTGCTCTGTGGCATGTGGGATCTTCCCAGACCAGGGCTTGAACCCATGCCCCTGCATTGGCAGACGGATTCTTAACCACTGCGCCACCAGGGAAGTCCGCCTCCCTCTCTTTGACCTTGCTGTAGTCTGTCTGGGTGAGGTAAAAAGAGTGAATTGGAGTTGAGGGAAAATTCCTTTGTTCCTGGAATGCTATCTAGGGCGTGGCTCTTGCTCAGGACAGCTCTCCTCCATGGACACGTTCTTGTTGAATGGCGTTCAGGTTAGCTGCTTGCGAGGCCAAAGGGACTCTATAAAGACAAGTTCATTTCAGAAGGGGGAACGTCTACCTTCAGTGGCACAGTGAGCCAGCTCCTGGGAGACAGTGAGGAGGAACAGGCCAGCCAGGGAGGACCAGGACAGCCGAACTGCCTTGGCCCAGGAGGCCAGCCAGGCATTGAGTTGTTAGAGGGACAGGGAATGACTGGGAAGCGGGAACAGAGGGCGGGTCAAGATGTGTCTCCCCATCAGCCGTCCTCTCCCATCCCACCCTACCTCCCCGACTCCAGCCCGTTCACGGTGCTCCCTGACTCTCCACCTCACTGTGTTCTCTTAGAAACAGGGAGGGAACAAAGCAATCAGCTAGAAGAGTCTCCGAGTGGAGAGCCAAGGACAGGTGAGGGGGCAAAGAACAGAGAAAGGAGGAGGGAGGAGATACGGGCTTAGGGTGTTTTGCCCCTTTTAAGGTCTGATACTCTTTGCTTTTATGCAACAGAAGGTAAAACGCACAAAGTATAAGCAGGGCTTTCCCTCTGAGTGGACTAACAAAGGAGAGGAAGGCAGGGGTAAGAGAAGCGGTGATGGCGGTGAACTTCCCCTGGTCCACCAGATGGCACGGCACACGGTGCTCCACTGAGACGCTGGCCTCCGGAACTTGTTGGCAGTTTGAATCCTCAGGGCAAAACCAGGCTGCCTTGTGGTACTTACTCTATGATATATTTTTTATCTGGTTGAGTTATGAGCCCTCTACTTGGCTTCAGACACTGTTGGACTCAGAAGAGGGAGTTTTGAAATCTGTCCCAATGGTCCCAGAGCAGAATTACTCTTCATGTTGTTATTTTAACAAGGAAAGTGAGTGTGGGTAGAGGAGATGATGAAGGTTCCAGGTGGTCCAGAAAGCCATGTATGGTTGTCAAGTTCTTGGATGCTTTTGCCTCTTAAACATCTCACCTCAGAAATGACTTGCCTTTGCAAAATAGAGTACACTTTAATAGTTTCCCCTCCATTTTATCTACTTGTTGATAACTATTTTGGTTTCGGAAACAGTGATGCGAGCGCTTCCAGTGAGGATTTTAGTCATACTGGCCTGAGCTGATGCTCTGCGAATAAGACAGAATCTGCTGTTTTTCCTCTTTAAAAATGATCACGGGCTTCCCTGGTGGCGCAGTGGTTGAGAATCTGCCTGCTAATGCAGGGGACACGGGTTCGAGCCCTGGTCTGGGAGGATCCCACATGCCGCGGAGCAGCTGGGCCCGTGAGCCACAATTGCTGAGCCTGCGCGTCTGGAGCCTGTGCCCCGCGACGGGAGGGGCCGCGATAGAGAAAGGCCCGCGCACCGCGATGAAGGGCGGTCCCCGCACCGCGATGAAGAGTGGCCCCCGCTTGCCGCAACTGGAGAAAGCCCTCGCACGAACCGAAGACCCAACGCAGCCAAAAATAATAAATAAATAAATAAATAAATAAATAAATAAGAAAAATCCTTTAAAAAAAAAAAAATGATCACAAGGCTGGCCTCTAAATTTTTGGCAGTGACTCATGTGGAAACCACGGGGAGGCTCTGACTTGCCTTTTAAAATCTCTGTATTAAAGTGATTTGCCAGGAAAAAGGGAGAGAAATCTCTTAAAAATCAAGCAGCATCCTGGTTGCCGAAGGCCTTGAGGGGTCTCTGTGCTGTGAGGTAATCAGCATGGAGTGCTCAGGTACTGGAAAGTACTTTCCACAGCGTAGAGGTTTTGAAGGCAATGCCACTCTTTTTGCTCAAGGTCAGAATATATTGTTCTCATGTGCTTCTTGGCTCTGAGCTTCAATTCACATTTTCAAGGTGAATGGAAAGAAAATTTTATTGGTTTTTAAAAATGTCATTTTCCTTCAAAATATTAAGGTGACGCTGCTGTGTAGACACGGGTGTTTCCAGGCCTTTGTTTAGCTGCTGGTGGGTGTATCTCTCTCCTGTTTCTGTTTATGACTTTCCAAAGACGCCCTTCTTTTATTTTGCCGATAGGAAACGACTAGGGTGGTCACAGTTCCTGTTTCCACGTGGCCTGCGCGGCCTGTGCGCGCTGTGGGCGCCTTGGGAAGGACCGCAGTTTTGTTTTCCTTTTACTCAGTGCCTACGATTTTGGGAGTGTTTGCTACTAACAAAGAGGATTTGCACTACTCAGTTCTTCCTGCTTTTAGATTTAGGACCGGAACGTGAGACAGACCAGGGCAGTTTATTCTACTGGTAAACCTCCAGCACCTAGAACGGTGCCTGGCACCCAGCAGGCACTCAGTAAATATTCGCATGTTCCATGAGTGTGTTTGCCATCTGATGGGTTATGCATCAGCTATTGGATAAAGCAGAGCACTTTGTACACAGTGCCTGAGGTGTCCTGTCTAGAGGGTTGAAAGAACTCTGGGAGGTAGGCTTTAGATGTTTCTTCCTCTGGTTTGGCAGCTAGATGATTCCTGCAATGTTCAGAAGAAATCAGGAGCCTAGAGTGTGGGCTCTGCTTCCCTGCATCCTTCGCTCCCACTGCCATTGCCTTACTTCACCATCACTTTAGGAAAAGAAAAAAGCGCAGTTCTGAATAGGTACACATCCACCTAAAACAGCACCGGGCACATAAGAAGCACTTTATAAATGTTAGTCATTATTATGATGTTGCAATGTCACCGTTTCCTATTTTATTAAGAGTTTTTAAAAATCAAAAGTGGATAAATATTAAATTCTATCAAATTTTGTCCAATTAATTAATTAGTGGAAAACATAAATTTTCTCTTTTTACTTACTAATACAAAGAATTATGTCGACATATTCTCTAACTTTGAACAGTCCATGAACACCTGTTGTGAGCCCCAGTGAGCTGCACAATTGGTTCATTGGGACTCACAGCACATATTTAAAGTTTTTGCATTGAGAATATAAGTGAAATTTGCCCATAGTTTCTTTTTGTGTGGGTGTGCTGTCTCTGTCAGATGTTGGTGTTGATGTTATGCTGGCTTTGTCGGAACCGTCAAAAGCTTCTCTTCCTTTTCTGGGTGCATTGTAAATAGCGTTGAAATTATCCATTCCTTTAAGGATTTGTAGAATTCACAAGTGTGAAATTGATTAAGTCTGGTGCATTTTGGGAGGGATCATTCTTTTCTTTTTTTTTTAATTAACATCTTTATTGGAGTATGATTGCTTTACAATGCTGTGTTAGTTTCTGCTGTACAACAAAGTGATACATGTATCCCCATATCCCCTCCCTCTTGCACCTCTGGGAGGGGTCATTCTTTAAAAATGTACTACAGTTTCATTTGTGGTAATTGGTAATGTACAAAAATCATCCATTCATTTAGGATTTTACATTTATTATAATATTTTTCAGCCAAGAGGTTTTTATAATTCATATATTTCATGAACAATTTGTGATTATTTCTATATTCTCACTTTATTATTTTTTTTCTTAATTTTGGTTAGAGGTTTATCTCATTTATTGGCCTTAGAGTTCTTAACTTGAAAAGACGACTCTTTGTTTTTTATTGATATAAGTAGTTTAGGTGGTACATTTTCCTTTGAGAACATCATAGCTATATCCCAGAGACTGCAATAGAGAGCACTCCATTTTATTATTTTCTGCATATTCTGTGTTCTTGGTTTTAATTTCATTTTTGACACAAAGTATATCTTCGAGAAGTAAAAATTTTTCAGATGGTGGGATCTCTTGATTTTCTGGTTTTTTGCTATGAACAGAAATTATTTTTATTTCATTTTAATTTTTGTAATTGATTGAGGCTTTATTTTTGACCTAATAAATGGTCAAAATATTCCATGGAGATTTGTAAAGAAGTCATATTTTCTGCTTTAAGATATGGAATTCCATTTATATACCAGTTAGAACAGCTTTGTGATTTTATTCTTATTTCTTGTTCATGTGATCCTTCTTCAGCAGAAATAAATTTCAATAGTCTGTATTTCTTATGCTTTTGTATTTCATATAGGTTTTGCTATATAAATGATGATGCCATATTTATAACTGCTTATTGTGGATTGTACTCTCTTGCAGTTTTAAAGTAACCTTTTCTTATCGGATGCTATTTGCTTTGAATTCAGTGTGCTTGATACTAAGATCAGGATTTCTGATTTTTTGTTGGTACTTGCCTGGCATGCCTTTACCCAGACTTTTATTTTCAACTTTTCTGAGTCACTTTATTTTAGGTGTTTCTGACATAGAGAATACAATTTGTTTTTTTCTTTGCGAACCAGTCTGGGGCTTTTTGTTTTGACTTTTGCACATAATGCAAATATGTTTTTTACTATAATAGATGTATTTAGTCTTAATTCTGTAATTATACTTTATGCTATTCTTTGCTTTATTACTTAACTTTTAATTATATGGTCTCAGTTTAATTGTACGTTTTTTTCCTGTTATTTGGAAAATTCTTGCCTGAGTTATGTCGTAACTCTTTTAGTGATAACCTTTATAACTATAGCTTCATAGTTATATTTAGTTAATTACAATCTTTTAACCAGTATCTATTTATGCCTCCTAAGACTCATGAAGAAATATGTGTAATTCTACTTATTTCTACATTCCACTTCTTCCTTCTACCACCTAATTTTAGTTGATTACACTACGTATTTTTAGTTATTCTACTATTTCCCTTTATATTTTTAATCTGCTTAAATTTCTTTTTCTTTTTCTTTTCCTTTACTGGATTTAAATGTTATGTTTTTACCCTGGCTATAAAAGATGAGTCAACCAGTGCATTCTGCCACCTCTCGGCTTCTCTTCCTGTTTTCACGGTGGCTTTAATTCTCATTCCTTGATTAAATGCAGTCAGTGATCACTACTAGGCATTTTGCTGAAGTTTTTTATTTGTCTCTTGGCTTTCTTTGCCCAAGCACTTTGGAGGGCTTATACCATGTCTCAATATTGAATGTTTCTGGGGAGAAGCCAAGGATAGCTCATGTCTTTTCCTTCAAGATATATTTATCTCTTTATCCTATCTGGATGCCCAAAGGATTTTTCTTTATCATTGAATTCCACTAGCTTCATGTTTATTGTTACTTATCATTTTTTTTTTCTGGTACCCAATGTGCACTTCCAATCTGTTTATTTCTAAACATGTTCTTGTATTACTTACCTGTATGTACGTACATACGTATGTATTTATCTGTCTCTTTTGCTTTTCCTTATTCTAGGACACCATTTATGCAAATATAGCATCTCCTTATCTAACTGCTATCACTTTCTCCCTGACTTTTTAGAGATCATATTTCATTTATCATCCTTCTTAATTTGTAGATGAGAAACTGAGGCATAGTAAGAGACAGGACTGGCTAGGATTCAAACCCAGGTCTACCTTCTCTCTGTCCTTTTAGAGGGGCACCTGTCTTCCTATTGAAGACCTTTCCAAGTTTGTTCCTCCTCTTTCCCTCCTTTTCTCTGCCCACACCCTCCCCCAACCACACACCTCCCTCACTCTCCTTCCCTCCCCTCCTTCATTCTTATTGTCTTTGATATCTTTTCCCGCATCTTTTACAGCCAAATAAAAATGTGGCTGTAACTGTGCATGTCGTTGGAAGCAGGGGTGGAAGAGAGGGAGCTGGCATGATTATCACATGATTTACTCATAAGTTTTTTGGGGGCATTTTCTCAGTAGACATGGAGACCACCTGGTCACTGGCAGCTTTCACCTATCCGAAGACTTCTAAACTTTTCAGTAGTGTTCCCTTTGGGCTATATGATCTCTACCTGAAGAGATACTATTATATAATGTTTTCCTTTGAACTTTTCTTTTTAAACTCTGGATCCAAAAAACTATAGATGATACTCATAAAGACTATATATGGCCAGTAGGGTGGGGAGGAATTAATCTCATGTTTTATTGTAGTTTTGATGTAGTTTTCAGTAACGTACTTGATTTTATACACAGCTTTCTAATTCACATCCATTCAGCTCCTGGTCCACCAACTCCGGGATCTGTATTAGACACACCTGCACTCACTCTCTGTATTGCATTGTGTAATTTGTGCATCCTCTGTAAATGTAAATGCCACAGTGAGTTTGCTGAACAGCCAGCATCTCGTATAGATACACAATTTGAAAAATAGAAAAAATATTTTTCCCTTGTGATGAGAGATCTTAGGATTTCCTCTCTTAACAGCTTTCCTGTATAACACAGCAGTGTTGATTATATTTATCATGCTGTGCATTACATCCCTACTACTTACTTATTTTATGACTGGAAGTTTGTACCTTTTGACCATCTTCATCTAATTCTCCCTCCTCTCACCCCCCACCTCTTTATCCATTCGTTTGTTGATGGGCACTTAGGTTGCTATATAACTAATTGTTTAAAAAGTGTATTTAGTGGTTGTATTTATAAAATTAATGTATGCTTACTGTAGGGCATTTGAAAACTCTGTGTATGTGAGTGTGTGTGTGTAATATCACCCATAATCATACTCCTACAGGTACAGAGATTACTTAGCATGATTTTGTGTTTCCTTCTGGTCTTAAATATATATACACACATAATTTTATTAAACTTTAGTCATGATTTAAATACCTAAAATTTAGTATTAAGTTTTCCTCTTTGTATTGCTATGTTATCTCATTTTGGTAAATATTCTTTATTTATAGTTTTTGTAATGGCTGCATACTTTTAAATGATAAGGCTATACCAGAATTTAGTCAGTCACTCCCTTACTGTTGAAGTTCTTGTATTACCAAATTTTGTCCATATTTATAACTCTTTTATTAAGATAATGTCCAAGATGTAGAATTAATAAGTGAAAGAGCATGAGGATTTTTTTTCGGTGCCAATTTGCTTGTTTGTTTTTTAAGTGTTTTATTGTGAAGTACTACATGTACAGAAATATAACATAAGCATGAACATTTTTCAGGCTCAAAATATGAGATTAGTCATGAGAATGGCCGTACCATTTTACATTCTCACTAGGAATGTGTTTTGAGTGGTTGCCTTCCCATGCCAACCTCAGCATGTAGCCTTATGAGTTAAATTTTGTTGTCAATTTAATATAGGAAATGGAAAACTGGCATTTCTTTGCTTTAATTTTTCTTTCTTTCATCTATGGAACTGTGTAAACTGTGATATTTATTAGCCATTTGTATTTTTTCTGTAAATTGTCTAAAGAGATTCTTTGCCCAGTTGTCTGTTGATGTATAGAGTTTTGCTTATTTCCTTTGAAGGCATTTCAAATGTTTCAAGATTTTTCATATTTTTACAAATATATGTGTATGAATATGTGGGTGCGTGGGCGTGCATGTGACGATTTTTTGTTCCTATTTAGGTAAATTAGTTAGCTAGCACTGTGTAACAAAAAATTTCCCAAACTCAGTGTCTTACAACAATAATCCTTTGTCATTGTTTATTAGTCTTTGGGCAGTCTATGTGGTCTTCTGGTCTTGGCTGGCGTGTCTCATGCCTCTGCAGTCAGCTGTAGGGCAGGGAGTTGTTTCTGCTGATCTTAGCCAAGATCTCTTGCATTTTGGGCAATGGCAGGCTGGCTGAATCCTGATGGCCTAAGCTAGGGCAACTCAGTTCCTTCTTCTTCAGCAAGCTAGCTTGGCTTGTTCAAACGGTAGGGTTCCAAAGAGGCTTGGAACTGGTACACAGCTATTTCTGATACATTTATTGGCAAAAACAAGTCACAGAACCAGACCAGATTCAAGGAATGGAGAAATAGCCTCCACCTCTCAAGGGGAAGAATTGCAAAATGCATTGCAAAAGGCATGGATAAAGGGAGGAGGGGATAACTGTGGACATTCTTTTAATTTTCCACAGTAGGTGACTAGTTTGGTTTTTGTTTGTTTGTTTTTTGTTTTTGTTTTTTCACTGTATTCTTTTAGGGTATTTCCTCATCCTTTTGTTTCAAATATTTTTCTAGGATATATCTAAGAGACATTTTAAAATTAATTTTACTCTTTTTTTTTAAGTGCAAGAAGATTTTCTTCAGTATGTCTTTGATTATTGTATCTATTCCTATTCCTTGTGTTAATGTCAGTTGCTTACTCCAATGTGAATTTTGATTTGCCTATTATGTTTTTTTATTTCCTTGCAATTATTTATCTTTACCTCTGTCTTGGTAAGTTGTGTTTCTATCTGTTCCTGTTGACTTTTCATCTGAGGATTTTCTTTCCTTGTTATTTTCTGCTTCTAGTTCTTATAGGCATTGCTTCTTTCATACTTCTGAGGCTTCCAAGAAGTCTTCTAAAATGTTCTTTGGGTTCCTTTAATAAAACGTCAGCTCTCTTATTTTTGGTCTCCAGGCTAACACTCCACACATCTTGTTCTCTTACACTTTAAATATAAATCACCCAAATCCAAATGCAACCCTTTATTTGCCTGTTACTGAAACTTTTTCCATATCTTAGTACCTTGCTTGTAAAAAGCTGTCCACATACAACTAAATTTCCATGTACTGTTGACCCTTGAACAACATGGGTTTGAACTGCATACATCCACTTATACATGGATTTTTTTTTTCATATTACAGTACTACACATCCAAGCTTGGTTGAATGAACAGATGCAGAACCTCAGATACAGAAAGCTGTCTATGGGACTTGACCATCCACAGATTTTGGTCCTGGAACCAATCCCCTGCAGATACCAGGGAGGACTGTACAAACTTTCCATCATTAAACATCATTGGTCCTGGCGGTCCAGACACTATAGGGGGGTTATGAGGACCATGTTAGGGAGGAAAAAGCCAAAGGTGGATGCAAAATGGAAGCTCCTAGACCAGCAAGGAATGGAGCCCTGAAATAGGGACTAAGTTGGACTGATAGGACACACTTAACTGGCCTGAGGCTGGTAAGAACAGACCAAAAGGAACATATTCAGAATGGTGCTCATT
This sequence comes from Balaenoptera acutorostrata, assembly GCF_949987535.1. NCBI lineage: Eukaryota > Metazoa > Chordata > Mammalia > Artiodactyla > Balaenopteridae > Balaenoptera > Balaenoptera acutorostrata. The sequence continues at coordinate 16,928,884 of NC_080065.1, read as the reverse complement.
ATACTTTATACCTTCTCCTTCTCAGCCAGATAATTATTTCCTCTTTGCTCTTAAGCCATTTAAACACCTTGAGAATAACTCACATTACGCTTGGTTCTGAACATGGCAGCTGCTCTGCTTTAAAGGTAAGAGGAAGTGCTGCCCTTGCCACATTGTCCTGCCACAGCTGGGGATGCTTTGAGCTGTTGCCCTGGGCCATGGATCAGAGATGAAAGGAATCCTCCATAGCTGCCTCTGGACTACACTCTTGGGCCGAAGTCACTGGCTTCCTCTCTGCTTTTCTTTTCTGTTCTTTCTATGTGGGTGAAACTTACCCTACCTCAGAGCATCTGTGACTTGATTATTGTGTCTCCCTTTTAAATGCCATATCACCACTATTTAATACCTCACATCAGAAGTTGGCAGAAGAGAGAACTGAGTAGGTATTTAGATTAAAAAAAGACATGTATTTCAGTTCCTAAGCACAAAGTAAAGTGATCTTTCTGCTTAAGCTGTTCTTTGCGAGATGGCAGTGTTCCCAGAATATTTGAGCTGAAAGGGATCTAAGAGATCATCAGGTTTAACTGGAAGAAACTGAGCCCCAGAGGGGTAGGAATGATTCATTCGTGATTCCAGAATGAGAAATCAGATCCAGGTCCCATCAATCCACTGCCTTTTTATTCTTTATTTTCCCCCCAGCTCTTTACACTACTTTGCTGATAACATATTTTATTTTAGATTGTATTTTCTTTTCTTTTCTTTCTGCTACCAGGGTCTAAAACTTTTTCACCTTCGTCCTGGTATAATTAGAATTTTCTGTATTTTCTATATTTCAAAATTGAGAATATTTCCAGAATCTATTTCTGGTTGTTGAGAAAATCATAAGTAACAAATTGTAATTTACTATTTTCTGCTTCTATTTCGAAACAAAAGGTAATTCTACTGGGATTATGTTACTGCTTGTGAATTAAACTACATTACTGCCTGCTATTTCTTTCATAATGATTGTTTGGTTTCTTCCTTACAAAGTAATGAGGAGTTATTGCCATTAGGATTAGAATTTGGAACTTTTTAAAAAAGAATTATGTTTAACTGTTGTAGCACTTGCCTTAATATTACATGTGCGTCCGTGTTAGTTGAGCCTGTCCTTCTATCCTAGTTCTCCAGGCTATCCTCTGTTAAATTGAAGAGTCAAGCTACTGCTGGCTTTAAAATGCGTATCTAAAGCATGTGTAAATATTCACCATTATTTCATCTATTTAAAATGAAGGATCCTGTCAGATCATATTTGCATGGTAAACTAACATGAGCCTTCAGACATATAGATCACAATAAATTTTGTCAGATGGAAAAAGATTTAGGAAGGGAACTAATTTCAGTAAGAATGGAAAATGTAGTACCTATTATATAAACACATCTGGAGTTAGACTGTCAGCTTATGGTTGGATCTCTGGCAGTGTTACTGGTTTGATTTGCGAGTGATGACGATTGTCTTCTACCTCAATAATGACAAATTAGAAGTATATTTTGAGCACTCTGACTTTGTTTAATAATGCTTTCTGAGTTGTTTTCATCTATGAAATTGTTATTGCCTTTTGCCCTTTTATGTCTATCCCTTTAATGTATGTCATCATCAGATTTTTTCTTAATGCTTATTTTTTATTTATTTATTTTCTTATTAGTCATCAATTTTATACACATCATTGTATACATGTCAATCCCAATCTCCCAATCCATCCCACCATAACCCCCACCCCCCACCGCTTTCCCCCCTTGCTGTCCATACGTCTGTTCTCTACATCTGTGTCTCAATTTCTGATCTGCAAACGGATTCATCTGTACCATTTTCTAGGTTCCACATACATATGTGTTAATATACGATATTTGTTTTTCTCTTTCTGACTTACTTCACTCTGTATGACGGTCTCTAGATCCATCCACGTCACTACAAATGACCCAGTTTCGTTCCTTTTCATGGCTGAGTAATATTCCATTGTATGTATGTACCACATCTTTATCCATTCGTCTGTCGATGGGCATTTAGGTTACTTCCATGTCCTGGCTATTGTAAACAGTGCTGCAATGAACACTGGGGTGCATGTGTCTTTTTGAAATCTGGTTTTCTCTGGGTATGTGCCCAGTAGTGGGATTGCTGGGTCATATGGTAATTCTAATTTTAGTTCTTTAAGGAACCTCCATAGTGTTCTCCATAGTGGCTGTATCAATTTACATTCCTACCAACAGTGCAAGAGGGTTCCCTTTTCTCCACACCCTCTCTAGCATTTGTTGTTTGTAGATTCTCTGATGATGCCCATTCTAACTGGTGTGAGGTGATAACTCATTGTAGTTTTGATTTGCATTTCTCTAATAATTAGTGATGTTGAGCAGCTTTTCATGTGCTTCTTGGCCATCTGTATATCTTCTTTGGAGAAATGTCTATTTAGGTCTTCTGCCCATGTGTGGATTGGGTTGTTTGTGTTTTTAATATTGAGTTGCATGAGCTGTTTATATATTTTGGAGATTAATCCTTTGTCTGATGATTCATTTGCAAATATCTTCTCCCATTCTGAGGGTTGTCTTTTAGTCTTGTTTATGGTTTGTTTCCTTTGCTGTGCAAAAGCTTTGAAGTTTCATTAGGTCCCATTTGTTTGTTTTTATTTCCATTACTCTAGGAGGTGGATCAAAAAAGATCTTGCTGTGATTTATGTCAAAGTGTGTTCTTCCTATGTTTTCCTCTAAGAGTTTTATAGTGCCCCGTCTTACATTTAGGTCTCTAACCCATTTTGAGTTTATTTTTGTGTATGGTGTTAGGGAGTGTTCTAATTTCATTCTTTTACACGTAGCTGTCCAGTTTTCCCAGCACCACTTATTGAAGAGACTATCTTTTCTCCATTGTGTATCCTTGCCTCCCTTGTCATAGATTAGTTGACCATAGGTGTGTGGGTTTATCTCTAGGCTTTCTATCCTGTTCCATTGATCTATGTTTCTGTTTTTGTGCCAGTACCATACTGTCTTGATTACTGTAGTTTTGTAGTGTAGTCTGAAATTAGGGAGCCTGATTCCTCCAGCTCCGTTTTTTTCCCTCAAAACTGCTTTGGCTATTCAGGGTCTTTTGTGTCTCCATACACATTTTAAGATTTTTTGTTCTAGTTCCGTAAAAAATGCCACTGGTAATTTGATACGGATTGCACTGAATCTGTAGATTGCTTTGGGTAGTATAGTCATTTTCACAATGTTGATTCTTCCAATCCAAGAACATGGTATATCTCTCCATCTGTTGGTATCATCTTTAATTTCTTTCATCAGTGTCTTATAGTTTTCTGCATACAGGTTTTTTGTCTCCCTAGGTAGGTTTATTCCTAGGTATTTTATTATTTTATTGCAGTGGTAAACGGGAGTGTTTCCTTAATTTCTCTTTCAGATTTTACATCATTAGTGTATAGGAATGCAAGAGATTTCTGTGCATTAATTTTGTATCCTGCAACTTTACCAAATTCATTGATTAGCTCTAGTAGTTTTCTGGTGTCATCTTTAGGATTCTCTATGTGTAGTATATCATCTGCAAACAGTGACAGTCCTACTTCTTCTTTTCCAATTTGTATTCCTTTTATTTCTTTTTCTTCCCTGATTGTCATGGCTAGGACTTCCAAAACTATGTTGAATAATAGTGGTGAGAGTGGACATCCTTGTCTTGTTCCTGATCTTAGAGGAAATGCTTTCAGTTTTTCACCATTGAGAACGATGTTGGCTGTGGGTTTGCCGTAGAGGCCTTTATTATGTTGAGGTAGGTTCCCTCTATGCCCACTTTCTGGAGAGTTTTTATCCTAAATGGGCGTTGAATTTTGTCAAAAGCTTTTTCTGCATCTATTGAGATGATCATATGGTTTTTCTTCTTCAATTTGTTAATATGGTGTATCACATTGATTGATTTGCATATATTGAAGAATCCTTGCATCTGTAGGATAAATCCCACTTGATCGTGGTGTATGATCCTTTTAATATGTTGTTGGATTCTGTTTGCTAGTTTTTGTTGAGGATTTTTGCATCTATATTCATCAGTGATATTGGTCTGTAATTTTCTTTTTTTGTAGTATCTTTGTCTGCTTTTGGTGTCAGGGTGATGGTGGCCTCATAGAATGAGTGTGGGAGTTGTCCTTCCTCTGCAATTTTTTGGAAGAGTTTGAGAAGGATGGGTGTTAGCTCTTCTCTAAATGTTTGATAGAATTCACCTGTGAAGCCATCTGGTCCTGGACTTTTGTTTGTTGGAAGATTTTTAATCACAGTTTCAATTTCATTACTTGTGATTGGTCTGTTCATATTTTCTGTTTCTTCCTGGTTCAGTCTTGGAAGGTTATACCTTTCTAAGAATTTGTCCATTTCTTCCAGGTTGTCCATTTTGTTGGCATAGAGTTGCTTGTAGTAGTCTCTTAGGATGCTTTGTATTTCTGCGGTGTCTGTTGTAACTTCTACTTTTTCATTTCTAATTTTATTGATTTGAGTCCTCTCCCTCTTTTTCTTGATGAGTCTGGCTAATGGTTTGTCAATTTTGTTTATCTCCTCAAAGAATGAGCTTTTAGTTTTATTGATCTTTGCTATTGTTTTCTTTGTTTCTATTTCATTTATTTCTCCTCTGATCTTTATGAATTCTTTCCTTCTGCTAACTTTGGGTTTTGTTTGTTCTTCTTTCTCTAGTTCCTTTAGGTGTAAGGTTAGATTGTTTATTTGAGATTTTTCTTGTTTCTTGAGGTAGGCTTGTATAGCTATAAACGTCCCTCTTAGAACTGCTTTTGCTGCATCCCATGATTTTGCTGGATCACCGTGTTTTTATTGTCATTTGTCTCTAGGTGTTTTTTCATTTCCTCTTTGATTTCTTTAGTGATCTCTTGGCTATTTAGTAACGTATTGTTTAGCCTCCACGTGTTTGTGTTTTTTACATTTTTTTCCCTGTAATTGATTTCTAATCTCATAACGTTGTGGTCAAAAAAGATGCTTGATATGATTTCAATTTTCTTAAATTTACTGAGGCTTGATTTGTGACCCAGGATATGATCTATCCTGGAGAATGTTCCATGCACACTTGAGAAAAAAGTGTAATCTGCTTTTTTTGGATGGAATGTCCTATAAATGTCAATTAAATCTATCTGGTCTATTGTGTCATTTAAAGCTTGTGTCTCCTTATTAATTTTCTGTTTTGGATGATCTGTCCATTGGTGTAAGTGAGGTGTTAAAGTCCCCCAGTATTATTGCGTTACTGTCGATTTCCTCTTTTATAGCTGTTATCAGTTGCCTTATGTATTGAGGTGCTCCTATGTTGGGTGCATATATATTTATAATTGTTATATCTTCTTCTTGGATTGATCCCTTTATCATTACGTAGTGTCCTCCTTGTATCTTGTAACATTCTTTATTTTAGAGTCTATTATATCTGATATGAGTATTGCTACTCCAGCTTTCTTTTGATTTCCATTTGCGTGGAATATCTTTTTCCATCCCCTCACTTTCAGTCTGTATGTGTCCCTAGGTCTGAAGTGGGTCTCTTGTAGACAGCATATATATGGGTCTTGTTTTTGTATCCATTCAGCAAGCCTGTGTCTTTCGGTTGGAGCATTTAATCCATTCACATTTAAGGTGATTATCAATATGTATGTTCCTATTACCATATTCTTAATTTTTGGGTGTTTGTTTTTGTAAGTCCTTTTCTTCTCTTTTGTTTCCCACTTAGAGAAGTTCCTTTAGCATTTGTTGTAGAGCTGGTTTGGTGGTGCTGAATTCTCTTAGCTTTTGCTTGTCTGTAAGGCTTTTGATTTCTCCATCGAATCTGAATGAGATCCTTGCCGGGTAGAGTAATCTTGTTTGTAGGTTCTTCCCTTTCATCACTTTAAGTATATCATGCCACTCCCTTCTGGCTTTTAGAGTTTCTGCTGAGAAATCAGCTGTTAACCTTATGGGAGTTCCCTTGTATGTTATTTATCATTTTTCCCTTGCTGCTTTCAATAATTTTTCTTTGTCTTTAATTTTTGCCAATTTGATTAGTATGTGTCTCGGCGTGTTTCTCCTTGGGTTCATCCTGTATGAGACTCTCTGCGCTTCCTGGACTTGGGTGGCTATTTCCTTTCCCATGTTAGGGAAGTTTTCGACTCTAATCTCTTCAAATATTTTCTCGGGTCCTTTCTCTCTTTCTCCTCCTTCTGGGACCCCTATAATGCGAATGTTGTTGTGTTTAATGTTGTCCCAGAGGTCTCTTAGGCTGTCTTCATTTCTTTTCATTCTTTTTTCTTTATTCTGTTCCGCAGCAGTGAATTCCACCATTCTGTCTTCCAGGTCACTTATCCGTTCTTCTGCCTCAGTTATTCTGCTATTGATTCCTTCTAGTGTATTTTTCATTTCAGTTATTGTATTGTTCATCTCTGTTTGTTTGTTCTTTAATTCTTCTAGATATTTGTTAAACATTTCTTGCATCTTCTCGATCTTTGCCTCCATTCTTTTTCTGAGGTCCTGGATCATCTTCACTGTCATTATTCTGAATTCTTTTTCTGGAAGGTTGCCTATCTCCACTTCATTTAGTTGTTTTTCTGGGGTTTTATCTTGTTCCTTCATCTTGTACATAGCCCTCTGCCTTTTCATCTTGTCTATCTTTCTGTGAATGTGGTTTTGTTCCACAGGCTGCAGGATTGTAGTTCTTCTTGCTTCTGCTGTCTGCCCTCTGGTGGATGAGGCTATCTAAGAGGCTTGTGGAAGTTTCCTGATGGGAGGGACTGGTGGTGGGTAGAGCTGGCTGTTGCTCTGGTGGGCAGAGCTCAGTAAAACTTTAATCCACTTGTCTGCTGATGGGTGGGACTGGGTTCCCTCCCTGTTGGTTGTTTGGCCTGAGGCAACCCAACACTGGAGACTACCTGGGCTCTTTGGTGGGGCTAATGGCAGACTCTGGGAGGGCTCACACCAAGGAGTACTTCCCAGAACTTGTGCTGCCAGTGTCCTTGTCCCTTGGTGAGCCACAGCTGCCCCCTGCCTCTGCAGGAGACCCTCCAACACTAGCAGGTAGGTCTGGTTCAGTCTCCTATGGGGTCACTGCTCCTTTCCCTGGGTTCCGATGTGCACACTACTTTGTGTGTGCCCTCCAAGAGTGGATTCTCTGTTTCCCCCAGTCCTGCCGAAGTACTGCAGTCAAATCCCGCTAGCCTTCAAAATCTGATCCTCTAGGAATTCCTCCTCCCGTTTCCAGACCCGCAGGTTGGGAAGCCTGTCATGTGGCTTAGAACCTTCACTCCAGTGGTTGGACTTCTGTGGTATAAGTGTTCTCCAGTTTGTGAGTCACCCACCCGGAAGTTATGGGATTTGATTTTATTGTGATAGCACCCCTCCTACCATCTCATTGCAGCTTCTCCTTTGTCTTTGCATGTGGGGTATCTTTTTTGGTGAGTTCCAGTGTCTTCCTATCGATGTTTGTTCAGCAGTTAGTTGTGATTCTGGTGCTCTTGAAAGAAGGAGTGAGAGCATGTCCTCCTACCCCGCCATCTTGAACCAATCTCCATATTTTTTTTTTTTTTTTACCAGAACCAAGGATATTTTATTTTCCAAAGAGTGAGTAGTCTTCCAGTGAGTGGCACACTGCACTGATTTTGTTCTGTAACATCCCACAGCTCTACAGAAGTCTGGAAAACAACAAAACTATGTTTATAATGCCCAAATATCATCAGCACAGCATTTTGTGTCATAATATCCTAATTTTTGAGTGTATTTAGCATAGCAGAAATCTTCAAGTTCAAGGTCTGTACACACAATCTTTTTGAAGAGCTCATGATCTTCATTGGTTAGAAACACTGACCAACGTTTAACAAATGGTTAGTAAAAACATGAACACACCTATAATATGTGTGTGTTTGTCACCTAGAATTGATGGTGCTTCCATCAGCACAGCAGTTAGTATGAATTATTAGCTGAGAGGTGGACCAAATTTCCAAAATTGAATCTGGGTATAATTATTGAATTTACTAAATTGAGATTTTACTTATATTTACATAATTCAGTTAGATAAAATCTTAAGGGCAATAAATAATTATCTCATTTTCTCTGTAACTGATGAAATATTTTGTCTTTATTAATTTCCTAGGAAATACATCTTGAAATGCTAAGAAAGGGAAAACATGGAAATTTCATCCTCTTTGTATTTCATAGCACAAATTTGACTGCATTCTCTTTTTTTTCATTTTGATTTATTTTTCTTTTGGTCCTTGTCTCACTGATAGGCATTCCTCACTCTGGTAACATAGTCCCAGTGCCATGTAAGGACAAAATTAAGTTGGGACAAGTGGCATAAAATGACCTCAAACAAAACAATTATGTAACTTACTGGGATGGATGTCAATTGAAAATTACTGTTTCTCTATTGAAACACCTGAAAACAAACTCAAGAATGGTACTGTATTAATAATATCTTACTTAATTTACAGCTATCTTTTATACAGTCTTTTTTGGAATTGCTGAAACTCAGTGTAGAAATAAAGTATTGCTCAGTCTGCAAGTTGTTTGAAAAATAATTTACTTAAGGTATAATAGGAATGTAAAATAACCCTAAAATAAATATTTTAAATATCTCTATTTGGACATCTTTATATTAAATAAAGTTAAATTTGGCATAGCTCTTTCATATAAAACACTTGTCTGAAAAGTAAGGAAATTTTTCCATTGTAAACTGTGACTTTAAAAATTGTTTGTTCTAGTACATTGCTTTATAGAAAAAAATGAAGGACACAACTATATGCTAGAAAAAGGTTTCCTGAGCAATGCCAAGAAAATATAATCAAAAAACACTGATAATAGTGTGAAGATGATAGAAAACATTCCCAGCCATTCCCCAGCTTTAAATACCTATAAATGTCTTTGGATGGTCAGACACATACTGTTTTATTTGTAAGACATCTGGCTTTTCAGAAATGAGAAAAAGTATTACTCCAGGGTAAGCAGCAGCATAGCAGCTCGTGTCAGTTACATGTCAACTGTGCCAATTGCCTGAACTATGATTAACAGTTGATAAGTTCTGAGTTGCCACATAAAGGACTGAATTATGATACTAAAATTAGAGACATTTATCTGTAAGCTCTTCTTTTAATCAACCCTTACTAATCAAGGGTTAATGGGACTTCTTTGCATAAACATAAATGTTGAAAGGGGAGTGGTCTTATGTACAAAATAAAAGAGACATTTTGGAAAATGAAAACGACTAGGCACAAAAGGGCAGAGTAAGTGAATGTCTAAGGTTTAAATATCCATCTGGAATTGGTGTTTTATGAGTTACTTGCATGAACAGATGGTCAAGCTCACTCACATTTTTTCCCCTAAATTTTGGAATATTGGATCAGTTTTCTTACGGACTTTGAAAGACACATTTGAAGTGGTGGTTTTACACACACACACACACACACATACACACAGTTTAGTACATGACTGGTAAACTCTAAAATTCATTCCAAGGAGGTTATTTCTTTTGTTTAGGACACGTTCTACACTCAGAGACTTTTCCCACACCACCTTCTCTAAGAAAGATTATCTCCCCAGGCCATGTCAGTACAGAATTACATAGCTGGTGACTTCAACAGCATTAAATACTGCTTCTCTGGTTCTTGCCATTCCTTCCCCTAGAGGGACCCTGAACAGCTTCAGGCCCTTTCCTGAATATTCCTGGGCATCCCCAGGGGTCATTTCAGTGGACTTGAGTACGCCTTGGCAGTTAGTAGTTGTTCAGCAATTTGCAAAGCTGCCTGGAAGTACCCAGCAACCTCTTGGGCCCACGTTTGAGCTGCCTGCAGACTGGCATGGTCCCTGCGGGTCCCTCCAACCAGAGGTGTGAGGCTGCCAACTCACTCACTAGGGCCCTCATGTGCCCGTGGGTTTCTGGGAGCCTGCAAATAGCCCAGCTGCACTGTGCCCTGAGTCAGAATGGGGGAACACCTCACTTCCTTTGTTCGGTCACACTTCACCTGATAATGCTGCCTGTGTCTTGGCATCTTACAGAAATTTCAATAAAGATAGTTTTAGCCTTTTAAATTACACGTGGCCTGCATCAGCCCTGGTAGGGAACAGATGGATCACTGGATGTGTCTTGTGGATGGTGTGAGCAGGGTTAAGAGAACCAACAAGAGATGGTGGACACCCATGGTGTGAAGGGGCAGGTGGAGGCTTTCTGGAGACTGTCTGTTCAGAGGTGTGGCTGTGGAAGAGGAGGTGAGCTGAGGTTAGAAGAATGTAGCCACTGCCATGTTCATGGTCAGGTAAGGAAAAGCAGGGGGAGCAGATACCCCGACTTCACTCTGCTCCCTCCCTCTGACCTCCTTCGGGCTCCTCCCATAGCTGCATCCAACCTGAAGCCAGAGGGCAGGGGAGCTAATGTGATGGTTTCATAAAGAAGAGAGCAAGAAAAGACAGAATTGAGATGTGGAGGCCCAAACTAAGACTATTTGGCACATAGCTTTTCCTTCCCCTCCCCTCTCCCACACTGCACTAGATATGGGTCCTAGGAGCTGGGTCAGAGTAGAAATCTGCAAAGCAGATGCCTTGCCACACTCAGAATAGTCCCTCTTCTCTGCAGAGCAATGAAGATTGTAATTGTGGTGCTTGAGTCCTCATCCAGGGGGCTGGTTACTCAGGCAAGTAAACTTCTCCTACGTTGACCCAGGCACTTCACCAGACCTGCCCAGACATGCCTTGTACTAATCAAATGAGGTTAGGTTTTGGTGTGGGTCAAACCCCCAAATCTCAGTGACTTAACCCAAAGAGAACTGCTTGCCCATGTTCCAGTCCAAGATGGGTCAAGTGCCTTCTGTCCTGTAGATAAACTGTTCGCAACACGGGGCCTCCAGGATCCAGAGAAGAAGGAAGAGAGAGGGGGGATCACATAAGATGATATTATGGCCAGGCTTGGTGTGGCTGGCATCTCGCCACTCACATCCTCTTGACCACTGAGTTACATGGCTCCACCCTGAATGCAAGGAAAGGCAGGATTCTGAAGAGTTTTGACAGTCTCTGTTCTGTGCCTGAATCCCAAACATGAATGTGACTTAGAGTGAGTGGAACTCCTTAGCCCAAGTTAATTGAATACTCAGCCCCCATGATTGCATATCCATTAATTCTTGTTATTCTAGGGATTTCCACCATACCCGTGAAACCTGAGTGTTTAACTAGTTACTCTAGATATGCTACTTTAATTATCTAATTATTTAATTATATGTGACTTTAATTATCTCCACCATTCATTTTTGGAAGAACCGTGGGAGATGCTTTTTATTTTTATTTTTTTTGATTGAGTCGAGATGATGTAAGTACGTAGATTTATGTTGTGATTAAAGATTTACAACCCTTCAAAAATATGCCAATTTTTAGTGCTTTAATCAAGTTATTAATTTAACTCCATATAAATCGTCCATGGCCATTAAAAGTAGATGCTTATCAAAGCAGGACTTCTGAAGATGTCATATCTTAAGCTTAGAACAAACAGTATTATGCTGAGCAGTTAATATGGTGAATTGATTTAATGTCAGCACTTATTAGAATCTTAACTTTGCAATTAGAATCTTAACTCTACATGTCCCATTACATGAGACTCTTGAAGTATTTGAAACCACATATTTAGGACCAAAGACAGGTCCAGAGGAAGAATATATCATTTAGCTTTTCTTGCCCTAAGAAATATAGGACCATCATATAATGCTAATATTTTTCTTTTTTTTTTTTTCAGGAAAATTCTAAGACTATTTTATTTATTTATTTTTAAACATCTTTATTGGAGTATAATTGCTTTACAATGGTGTGTTAGTTTCTGCTTTATAACAAAGTGAATCAGCTATACATATACATATATCCCCATATCTCCTCCCTCTTGCGTCTCCCTCCCACCCTGCCTATCCCACCCCTCTAGGTGGTCAAAAAGCACCGAGCTAATCTCCCTGTGCTATGCAGCTGCTTCCCACTAGCTATCTATTTTACATTTGGTAGTGTATATATGTCCATGCCACTCTCTCACTTCGTCCCAGCTTACCCTTCCCCCTCCCTGTGTCCTCAAGTCCATTCTCTACATCTGTGTCATTATTCCTGTCCTGCCCTTAGGTTCTTTTTTTTTTTTTTAACATCTTTATTGGAGTATAATTGCTTTACAATGGTGTGTTAGTTTCTGCTTTATGCCCTTAGTTTCTTCATAATCATTGTTTTTTTTTTAGATTCCATGTATATGTGTTAGCATACGGTATTTGTTTTTCTCTTTCTGACTTACTTCACTCTGTATGACAGACTCTGTGTCCATCCACCTCACTACAAATAACTCAAATTTCGTTTCTTTTTATGGCTGAGTAATATTCCATTGTATATATGTGCCACATCTTCTTTCTCCATTCATCTGTCGATGGACACTTAAGTTGCTTCCACGTCCTGGCTATTGTAAATAGAGCTGCAATGAACATTGTTGTACAAGACTCTTTTTGAATTATGGTATTCTCAGGGTATATGCCCAGTAGTGGGATTGCTGGGTCGTATGGTAGTTCTATTTTTCGTTTTCTAAGGAACCTCCATAGTGGCTGTATCAATTTATATTCCCACCAACAGTGCAAGAGGGTTCCCTTTTCTCCACACCCTCTCCAGCATGTATTGCTTGTAGATTTTTTGATGATGGCCATTCTGACTGGTGTGAGGTGATACCTCATTGTAGTTTTGATTTGCATTTCTCTAATGATTAATGATGTTGAGCATTCTTTCATGTGTTTGTTGACTGTCTGTATATCTTCTTTGGAGAAATGTCTGTTTAGGTCTTCTGACCATTTTTGGATTGGGTTGTTTGTTTTTTTGATATTGAGCTGCATGAGCTGCTTGTAAATTTTGGAGATTAGTCTTTTGTCAGTTGCTTCATTTGCAAATATTTTCTCCCGTTCTGAGGGTTGCCTTTTCGTCTTGTTTATGGTTTCCTTTGCTGTGCAAAAGCTTTTAAGTTCATTAGGTCCCATTTGTTTATTTTTGTTTTTATTTCCATTTCTCTAGGAGGTGGGTCAAAAAAGATCTTGCTGTGATTTATGTCATAGAATGTTCTGCCTATGTTTTCCTCTAAGAGTTTGATAGTGTCTGGCCTTACATTTCGGTCTTATATCCATTTTGAGTTTATTTTTGTGTATGGTGTTAGGGAGTGTTCTAATTTCTTTCTTTTACATGTAGCTGTCCAGTTTTCCCAGCACCACTTATTAAAGAGACTGTCTTTTCCCCATTGTATAGTCTTGCCTCCTTTATCAAAAATAAGGTGACTGTATATGCGTGGGTTTATAGCTGGGCTTTCTATCCTGTTACATTGATCTATATTTCTGTTTTTGTGCCAGTACCATACTGTCTTGATTACTGTAGCTTTGTAGTATAGTCTGAAGCCAGGGAGCCTGATTCCTCCAGCTCCGTTTTTCTTTCTCAAGATTGCTTTGGCTATTCGGGGTCTTGTGTTTCCATACAAATTGTGAAGTTTTTTGTTCTAGTTCTGTGAAAAACGCCATTGGTAGTTTGATAGGGATTGCACTGAATCTGTAGATTGCTTTGGGTAGTATAGTCATTTTCACAATGTTGATTCTTCCAATCCAAGAACATGGTATATCTCTCCATCTGTTAGTATCATCTTTTTCTTTCATCAGTGTCTTATAGTTTTCTGCATGTAGGTTTCTTGTCTCCTTAGGTAGGTTTATTCCTAGGTATTTTATTCTTTTTGTTGCAGTGGTAAAGGGGGGTGTTTCCATAATTTCTCTTTCAGATTTTTCATCATTAGTGTATAGGAATGCAAGAGATTTCTGTGCATTAATTTTGTATCCTGCTACTTTAGCTCTAGTAGTTTCCTGGTAGCGTCTTTAGGATTCTCTATGTATAGTATCATGTCATCTGCAAACAGTGACAGCTTTACTTCTTCTTTTCCGATTTGGGTTCCTTTTATTTCTTTTTCTTGTCTGATTGCTGTGGCTAAAACTTCCAAAACTATGTTGAATAATAGTGGTGAGAATGGGCAGCCTTGTCTTTTTCCTGATCTTAGTGGAAATGGTTTCAATTTTTCACCATTCAGAATGATGTTTGCTGTGGGTTTCTCATATATGGTCTTTATTATGTTGAGGTAAGTTCCCTCTATGCCTACTTTCTGGAGGGTTTTTATCATAAATCGATGTTGAATTTAGTCAGAAGCTTTTTCTGCATCTATTGAGATGATCATATGGTTTTTCTCCTTCAGTTTGTTAATATGGGGTATCACATTGATTGATTTGCATATATTGAAGATTCCTTACATTGCTGGGATAAACCCCATTTGATCATGGTGTATGATCCTTTTAATGTGCTGTTGGATTCTGTTTGCTATTATTTTGTGGAGGATTTTTGCATCTATGTTCATCAGTGATATTGGCCAGTAGTTTTCTTTCTCTGTGACATCTTTGTCTGGTTTTGGTATCAGGGTGATGGTGTCCTCGTAGAATGTGTTTGGAAGTGTTCCTCCCTCTGCTATATTTTGGAAGAGTTTGAGAAGGATAGGTCTTAGCTCTTCTCTAAATGTTTGATAGAATTCGCCTGTGAAGCCATCTGGTCCTGGGCTTTTGTTTGTTGGAAGATTTTTAATCACAGTTTCAATTTCAGTGCTTGTGATTGGTCTGTTCATATTTTCTATTTCTTCCTGGTTCAGTCTTGGAAGTTTGTGCTCTTCTAAGAATTTGTCCATTTCTTCCAGGTTGTCCATTTTATTGGCATAGAGTTGCTTGTAGTAATCTCTCATGATCCTTTGTACTTCTGCAATGTCAGTTGCTACTTCTCCTTTTTCATTTCTAATTCTATTGATTTGAGTCTTCTCCCTTTTTTTCTTGATGAGTCTGGCTAATGGTTTATCAATTTTGTTTATCTTCTCAAAGAACCAGCTTTTAGTTTTACTGATCTCTGCTATTGTTTCTTTCATTTCTTTTTCATTTATTTCTGATCTGATCTTTATGATTTCTTTCTTTCTGCTAACTTTGGGGTTTTATTTTTTTGTTCTTCTTTCTCTAATTGCTTTAGGTGTAAGGTTAGGTTGTTTATTTCAGCTGTTTCTTCTTTCTTGAGGTAGGATAATATTGCTATAAACTTCACTCTTATAACTGCTTTTACTGCATCCCATAGGTTTTGGGTCGTCGTGTTTTCATTGTCATATGTTTCTAGGTATTTTTTGATTTTCTCTTTGATTTCTTCAGTGATCTCTTGGTTATTAAGTAGTGTATTGTTTAACCTCCATGTGTTTTTATTTTTTACAGACTTTTTCCTGTAATTGGTATCTAGTCTCACAGCATTGTAGTCGGAAAAAATAACTTGATACGATTTCAATTTCTTAAATTTACCAAGGCTTAATTTGTGACCCAAGATATGATCTATCCTGGAGAATGTTCCATGAGCACTTGAGAAGAAAGTGTATTCTGTTGTTCTGGGATGGAATGTCCTATAAATATCAATTAAGTCCATCTTGTTTAATGTGTCATTTAAAGCTTGTGTTTCCTTATTTATTTTCATTTTGGATGATCTGTCCATTGGTGAAAGTGGGGTGTTAAAGTCCCCTACTATGATTGTGTTACTGTCGATCTCCCCTTTTATGGCTGTTAGCATTTGCCTTAGGTATTGAGGTGCTCCTATGTTGGGTGCATAAATATTTACAATTGTTATATCTTCTTTTTGGATTGATCCCTTGATCATTATGTAGTGTCCTTCTTTGTCTCTTGTAATAGTCTTGATTTTAAAGTCTATTTTGTCTGATATGAGAATTGCTACTCCAGATTTCTTTTGATTTCCATTTGCATAGAATATCTTTTTCCATCCCCTCACTTTCAGTCTGTATGTGTCCCTAGGTCTGAAGTGGGTCTCTGGTAGACAGCATATATACGCGTCTTGTTTTTGTATCCATTCAGCCAGTCTATGTCTTTTGGTGGGAACATTTAATCTATTTACATTTAAGGTAATTATCAACACGTATATTCCTATTACCATTTTCTTAATCGTTTTGGGTTTGTTATTGCAGGTCTTTTCCTTCTCATGTGTTTCCTGCCTAGAGGAGTTCCTTTAGCATTTGTTGTAAAGCTGGTTTGGTGGTGCTGAGTTCTCTTAGCTTTTGCTTGTCTGTAAAGGTTTTAGTTTTCCATCGAATCTGAATGAGATTCTTGCTGGGTAGAGCAATCTTGGGTGTAGGTTTTTCCCATTCATCACTTTAAATATGTCCTGCTACTCCCTTCTGGCTTGCAGAGTTTCTGCTTAAAGATCAGCTGTTAAACTTATGGGGATTCCCTTGTATGTTATTCGTTGTTTTTCCCTTGCTGCTTTTAATATTTTTTCTTTGCATTTAATTTTTGATAGTTTGATTAATATGTGTCTTGGCCTGTTTCTCCTTGGATGTATCCTGTATGGGACTCTCTGCACTTCCTGGACTTGGTTGACTATTTCCTTTCCCATATTAGAGAAGTTTTCAACTATAATCTCTCCATATATTTTCTCAGTCCCTTTCTTTTTCTCTTTTTCTGGGACCCCTATAATTCGAATGTTAGCGTGTTTAATGTTGTCCCAGAGGGCTCTAAGACTGTCCTCAATTCTTTTCATTCTTTTTTCTTTATTCTGCTCTGTGGCAGTTATTTCCACTATTTTATCTTCCAGGTCACTTATCTGTTCTTCTGCCTCAGTTATTCTGCTATTGATTCCTTCTAGAGAATTTTTAATTTCATTTATTAAGTTGTTCATCATTGTTTGTTTACTCTTTAGTTCTTCTAGGTGCTTGTTAAACGTTTCTTGTATTTTCTCCATTCTATTTCCAAGATTTTGGATCATCTTTAGTATCATTTTTCTGAATTCTTTTTCAGGTCCACTGCCTATTTCCTCTTCATTTGTTAGGTCTGGTGGGTTTTTACCTAGCTCCTACATCTGCTGTGTGTTTCTCTGTCTTCTCATTTTGCTTAGCGTACTGTGTTTGGTGTCTCCTTTTCGCAGGCTGCAGATTTGTAGTTCCCGTTGTTTTTAGTGTCTGTCCCCAATGGCTAAGGTTGGTTCAGTGGGTTGTGTAGGCTTCCTGGTGGAGGGGACTAGTGCCTGTGTTCTGGTGGATGAGGCTGGATCTTGTCTTTCTGGTGAGCAGGACTGCGTCTGGTGGTGTGTTTTGGGATGAATGTGACCTTATTATGATTTTAGGCAGCCTCTCTGCTAATGGGTGGGGTTGTGTTCCTGTCTTGCTAGTTGTTTGGCATGGGGTGTCCAGCACTGTAGCTTGCTGGTCGTTGAGTGGAGCTGGGAAATCTCTGGTAAAGCTTTTGCCATTTGATATTATGTGGAGCTGGGAGGTCTCTGGTGGACCAGTGTCCTGAACTCAGCTCTCCCACCTCAGAGGCACAGGCTTGACACCCGGCCGGAGCACCAAGACCCTGTCAGGTACATGGCTCAGAAGAAAAGGGAGCAAAAAAGAAAGAAAGAAAGATTTAAATTAAATTAAATTAAAAAGTTTTTAAAATAAAAAATAATTATTAAAAATAAAAAAATTAAAAAGTAATAAAAAAAGGAAGGAAAGAAGAGAGCAAGCAAACCAAGAAACAAATCCACCAATGATAACAAGTGCTAAATACTATACCAAAAAAAAAAAAAAAGGACAGACAGAACCCTAGGACAAATGGTAAAAGGAAAGCTATACAGACAAAATCACACAAAGAAGCATAAAGCTACACAATCACAAAAAGAGAAAAAGGAAAAAAATATATATATCATTACTCCCCAAGTCCACCGCCACAATTTTGGCATGATTTATTGTCTATTCAGGTATTCCACAGTTGCAGGGTACGTCAAGTTGATGGTGGAGCTTTAATCCGCTGCTTCTGAGGCTGCTGGGGGAGATTTCCCTTTCTCTTCTTTGTTCGCACAGCTCCCAGGGTTCAGCTTTGGATGTGGCCCCGCCTCTGCGTGTAGGTCGCCTGAGGGCATCTGTTCTTCACTCAGACAGGACGGGGTTAAAGGAGCAGCTGATTTGGGGGCTCTGGCTCACTCAGGCCGGGGGAAGGGAGGGGTACGGATGTGGGGCGAGCCTGCGGCGGCAGAGGCCAGCATGACATTGCACCAGCCTGAGGTGCGCTGTGTGTTCTCCCAGGGAAGTTGTCCCTGGATCATGGGACCCTGGCAGTGGCGGGCTGCACAGGCTCCCGGGAGAGGAGGTGTGGAGAGTGACCTGTGCTTGCACACGGGCTTCTTGGTGGCTGCAGCAGCAGCCTTAGCATTTCATGCCCATCTCTGGGGTCCGTGCTGATAGCCACGGCTTGTGCCCGTCTCTGGAGCTCGTTTAGGCGGCGCTCTGGATCCCCTCTCCTCACGCACCCCAAAACAATGGTCTCTTGACTCTTAGGCAGGTCCAGACTTTTTCCCGGACTCCCTCCCGGCTAGCCGTGGTGCACTAGCCCCTTCAGGCTGTGTTCACGCAGCTAACCCCGGTCCTCTCCCTGGGATCCGACCTCCAAAGCCCGAGCCTCAGCTCCCAGCCCCCGCCCGCCCCGGCGGGTGAGCAGACAAGCCTCTCGGGCTGGTGAGTGCTGGTTCGCACGATCCTCTGTGCGGGAATCTCTCCACTTTGCCCTCCACACCCCTGTGGCTGCGCTCTCCTCCGTGGCTCCGAAGCTCCCCCCTCCGCCACCCGCAGTTTCTGCCCGCGAAGGAGCTTCCTAGTGTGTGGAAACCTTGCCTTCTTCACAGCTCCCTCCCAGAAGTGTAGGTCCCATCCCTATTCTTTTGCCTGTGTTTTTTCTTTTTTCTTTTGCCCTACCCAGGTACGTGGGGAGTTTCTTGCCTTTTGGGAGGTCTGAGGTCTTCTGCCAGCATTCAGTAGGTGTTCTGTAGGAGTTGTTCCACATGTAGATGTATTTCTGATGTATTTGTGGGGAGGAAGGTGATCTCCTCCACCATCTTGAAGGTCTCCATATTTTCATTTTTATAAGCACTTAGTTCTTGCTTATAAAATGTCTCTGCAGGGCATTAAAAAAAAGAAAAGTAGCTATTATAACAATAAGAATAATCTAAAGAGGCTTTGCAATTAAGAACTTAAGTTTAATTCCAGCTGCAAAGTATTATAATTTGAAATAAAGTACAAAATAATTCATGTGTTAAAAGTTGGTCTATGTGCCAACGTTGTCTTGTAAAAGATTTAGTTGTTAATTAGCGGCATTTATATGGAACATTCTTGGCGTGTGACTTCATGGAATTGGTGAGCGCCGTGCTGATGAGAAAGTGATTTATCTGAATTCTTTATTCTCCTTTCTGTAGATGTCAAGTGATCCCTATTTGCTCCTTCCACCCACCACCCCAACTTACAACCATCCATAGTTTATGTTAAAATGATGACTCCTTTATTCCTTCGTTAACAATTTCTCCTTGACTGCATCACATTGCAATGCTTAATTTGCACAATAACCATTAGCTGGAGTGATGTTATTTAAGAAACCCAAGCTCAACTAAAATAGTTAAGGGAGTCATCTGAATTCTTTACAGTGAGCACATACTCTGATCACTTTCTAAAGATTTGCAGGCAAGAAGTTATGTTCACAAATCAGCATGATGAAATTCTCATCACATTGGCTTAGTATGTACAGGTTTCAGGGGCAACATGTCTTTGCTGTGTCTTTTTTCTCATAGAGAAAACGTAGGTTACCTCACACGCCTCCTGACATTTGTCAGCTGAACTTGAAAGTGATTTGTATTAAATTTCTTATGACTTATTTATGTAACTTTTCTGTCCCTCACAGAGCAAATACAGTTAGATTTTCTCATAATCAGGCCACATATTCTGGATTTCTTGACATGGCTCCCTTAGATAATATTATGAAGCAGAGGTCAGTATGAACTTACAGGTAGCCAGGGTTCCCCAGCTGAGAGGTGTCCATGGATGAAACAGTCCTAAGGTCTTGGCTACTTTTACAAGCTCCAAATCCATCCTTAGATGCCAGCCTTGGGGCTAGATTCTTCATGGCAGCTCAAGCATTGCTGGAGAGTTATTCCATACTTTAAAAGCCACATGGCAGGGGTCCATTTTGGAGACTTTACAGCACTGAGGGCTCTAGGATAATGATAATAATAGGATTTATTGAACTTGAACCACGTGCCATCCCAGTTCTAGGACAGTTACATGTATTATCCTCAATCCACACAAAGGCAGCTTTACTGATGTTTAATATACAGGTTGGCTTTTGTGCCAGTGCTCAGTTCAAACGTCAGATGGTCATGAATATGCTATCAGCAATGTTCCAAAGAAGGAGCGGTTGGCAGTGTCACCCTCACTGGTGTTGCATTTCAGCTTAATGTGACATATCACGTTATCAGGACCCTGTGGGATTGATATTGTAGATTACAACACTTGGATTAAACTCCACTTTACCATCACGTAACTGACAAGAGGCTGAAAAATATTCTGGCAAAGAAACCTTGGATTGAAGGCAATTATAATAATACACACCTAATCAAACAATAAGAACATGGCTCAGCTGGCCTTCCTCATACCAGTGCAAATCTAGCAGATCTGATGAAAAGTCAGCCCAAAACTTAGAAATGGTTAACAGATTATTAGAAATCCAAAGATGTGGATTTGTGTCTTCTACTGTTAATTATGAATCTTGCCCCTAAGTGTATTGTTGTGTTTGAGATATAAACTAATGATTGTACAAATCTCTGGCTTGGAAATTTATGCCCAGAAACTTCCGGGGATACCACCGGATATTGTAAATTTTCAAGGAAAATACAGCACCACCTGTTGGGAATTGGGTGAATTACTAGCTCAGGGTAATTCATGGTTTCAGGTTTCAAGTTTCCTTTTGATGATATCATAGTTGGTAAAGTCAGATTTTCAGGATTGCAGTGATACAATGAAAGTGACCTGTGAAGATAGATGTGGAACAGGGAATGGCGGTGACAGTGTCTTCTCTCAGTCCAAAATTTGAGAAGCTGAGCAGTGCCCAACAGGGTCACATGTTCTATTACAAGTAATTGTGGTCATTTAATAATGACAATTATTATTATTTTTTCAAATGGCTGCTAAGTTGTTAAGAAATAAGTACTTATTAAATTGTCTGGATCTGACTACTTCATAAACTGAACTGTAAGCTATTTCTTTTGGCCTAGGGGCAATGTGAGAAAATTTACTGTGATGCTAGGGGCTCCATGAACCGAGAAAATTTGGGAACCTCAGCTGTAAATCCATCATTACGAAGACCTTTTCAAAGATTAATATGCAAAACAGAGAGACAGATCTATTACATTGTTTCTGTAAAGATAGTTTCCAATCACGTTTGAACAAAGCAGATCATTTTTATTCATGTGCCTCAAACCTTTTGAAGGTCTTATGAAATCTGATAGTTCTCACCATGTCTACAAATTTGCATTAGGCTAACCTCAGTTCATATCTTGAGACATTATTTACCCTGAATTGGTGACTGAATTTCCAAAACCATGGCTTACCTTGGGTTTTAATTTGATTATGCAACTGAGATGACACAGGCTGAGGACATGCCTCAAACACCAAATTCCCTGTAGCTGTCTCTGAAGTGAATGGATGTGAGGTTCCTTAGTAGGGTAGCATGTTTCAGCCTGCCCTATGGGAAGTAGAGAACTTTATTAATAGAGCATATAGAGGAAGAGGCCATGCCTCCACTCTTGACTCCACCTCTAGGAAACATGCTTTTGTATTCCCTGCTCGTCTACTTTCAGTCCATTATGCTGGCCTCCAGATCCAACTCTCCATCCCGTGTAGAACTGTTTGCCTACAACTCATGGTTCTGTCCTCTCTTGGATTAACGAAGAAGAGGGGTCATTTTTGTCTGGATTACTGAGTCTCATCTTTGAATTCCTTGTCATCCTCGCCACATTCTAACAATACCAGGTAACCAAATCAAGTCATAAAATAAAACCCTAGGCATTCAGTGACAAGGCAGCACAGGACATATCCTAAGGCTATTTATGGTGTATGAGTTTGCTAGGGCTGCTGTAACAGAGTGCCACTTGCTGGCTGGCTTGAACAACAGAAATTTATAGTCTTACAGTTCTGGAGGCTAGAAGTCCAAGATCAAGGTGTCAGCAGGATTGGCTCCTTCTGAGAGCCATGAGGGAAAGGTCTGTTCCCGGCCTCTGTCCTTGGCTTGTAGATGGCTGACTTCTGTGT
The DNA here is from genome assembly GCF_949987535.1 of Balaenoptera acutorostrata. Classification (NCBI taxonomy): domain Eukaryota; kingdom Metazoa; phylum Chordata; class Mammalia; order Artiodactyla; family Balaenopteridae; genus Balaenoptera; species Balaenoptera acutorostrata. The sequence continues at coordinate 16,906,734 of NC_080065.1, read as the reverse complement.
GTTCACATGGTCTTTCCACTATATGTGTCTTTGCATTCAAATCCCCACTTCTTATAAGAACACCTGTTATATTGGATCAGGGCCCACCCTAATGACCTTATTTTATGTCAGTTACCTGGGGTTATGGACTGAATGTATGTATACATCTCAAATTCATGTGTTGAAATCTAGTCTCCAATGTGATGGTATTAGGAGGTGGGGCCTTTAGGAGGTGATTAGGTCATGAGGGTGGAGCCCCATGATGAGATCATTGCCCTTAGAAGAAGAGGGAGGCCAGAGAGATGCCTAGCTCTCTTTCTGCCTTGTGAGGATACGATAAGAAGGCAGTCTGCCACCCTGGGGAGGGTCCTCACCAGAACCAATTATGCTGGCATCCTGATCTCAGACTTCCAGGCTTCAGAACAGTAAGAAAAGAAGTCTTTTGTTAAAAGCCACCCAATCTACGGTACTTTGACATAACAGTCGGAATGGACTAAGATACGTGGTAATACCTGTAAGGACCCTATCTCCAAATACGATACTGAGGGTTAGGACTTCAATATAGGAATTTTTTAGGGTGGGCACAATTCAGCCCATAACACGTGGGAAATAAATGGAACAAACAAGAAGCAATGAGTTTGAAAGAGGGAAAGGTTTGCATTGGAGGAGGTGGCTTCTGAGTTGAGTGTGAAGAGTGGTGGCTTTTCAACAGTGATGGACAAGGTGAGGTCGTGAGGAAGTGCCTCTGAATTTACAGGCTCTCAGCACGGTTGCTGAAAGAATGACTCATTGTAGGTAACACATGCAAGACTGAGATGGCGCAAACTCGCCTTTCTGCTTAACAGAGCTTGTCTTACCAGTGGTGTTTTCTTCAGGGAACATGGGCGTGTGCGGTCTGGTTTTTCTCAAACATCTCCGTGGCCCTCTGTTTTGGTGATGGGCCCTTCATTCTGAAATGGGGCAAACAAACCTCCATTGTACCGGGCTCCTCGCCTTACTGCCCAGGTGGTTTAATCTGCAATTAGAAAGGAACGAGCTGGGTAACCAAGGCAGAGGGAAGCCAGGGCCACTGAGGTGTGTCGTGAGAGAATGCTAGAGAGGAGGAGGAGAAAGCCACAAGTCTGCACGGAGCTCCAGGCTCGATGGAGCAAAATCGTCGTGGCCACCACTGTAAGATAGAAAAGCGAGGCAGTTATTAGGCACAGTGAGAAGAAAGCCATTTTGTGAGCTTCTGGCATTTGCGTAATTCTCCTTGTTTTAAAAATATTTTCCTAAATGAGTCACAGGTATAAAATGTACAGTGTGGGGAATATATTCAATAACTGTGTAATATCTTTGTGTGGTGACATATCGTAACTAGACTTATCATGGGGATCATTTTGAAATGTATGGAAATATCGGATCACTGTGTTGTGTACCAGGGACTAACATAGTGTTGTAGGTCGATTATACTTCAAAAACCAACCAACCAGCAAACTCATAGGAAAAGAGACCAGATTTGTGGTTACCAGAGGCAGAGGGTGGAGGAGGGGGAACTGAACAAAGACAGTCAAAAGATAAAAACTTGCAGTTGTACATTACCAGGGATGTAATGTACAGCACGATAAATATAGTTAACACTCTATGTTACATATGAAAGTTGTTGAGAGTAAACCCTAAGAGTTCTCATCACAAGGAAACACACTTTTTAAAAACTATTTCTTTAATTTTGTGTCAATATGAGATGACGGATGCTCACTAAACTTACTGTAATTATTTCATAGTGTGTGTAAGTCGTATGGTTATGCTGGACACCTTAAGCTTATACAGTGCTGTAGGTCAGTTATAGCTCAATAAAACTGGCAGAAAAAAGACAATTTATTTTCCCTTAAATATTACTTATTTCTGCTGGGCTCTTAAGAGGTAATAAACATGAATATCACATACGTGATGAGCATTGGTATTTCAGATTGCTGACCAAAAATGGGTTCTGGAACTTGAACAGTCAGTAGATGGCACAAGGCTGGCTTTCACCTTTCACTGTGAAAGTGGAGAAGCTTTTCCGTTCTCTCCTGGGAGACTCTGCTCCCTCTCTCTAGACCCATGCCCCATGCCTGCTTCAAGGCTTCCCAGGGAAAGCATGATGCTTAGGTCCCAGGGCCCAGAAGTTTCTTTCTGTCAAAGTTCTGAACAAGGCATTGGGATCCACGTGAGGCAGTGTGTAGTGGATGAGAAAGAGTGTGGGCGACAGAGCCAAATTGCCTGTGTTTATTTTTTTTCTAGGTAAATAGGTATTTTATTTTTTTATTTTTTATATTTTTCAAAGCAACTTTTTATTGAAGTGTAGTTGATTTACAGTGTTGTATTAGTTTCAGGTGTACAGCAAAGTGATTGTTATACATATACTTCTGTTCTTTTTCAGATTCATTTTCGTTGCAGGATATTATAAGATATTGAATATGGTTCCCTGTGCCATAGAGTAGGTCCTTGTTGTTTATCTATTTTATATATAGTCGTGTGTATCTGTTAATCCCAAACTTCTAATTTATCCCTCCCCCAAGTTTCCCCTGTGGTCACCATAAATTTGTTTTCTATGTCTGTGAGTCTATTTCTGTCTTGTAAATAAGTTCATTTGTATCATTTTTTGTATCATTCCATGTATAAGTGATATCATATGATATTTGTCTTTCTCTGACTTCTCTTAGTGTGATAATCTCCAGGTCCATCCATGTTATTGCAATGTACTTTTTAAAAAATGTTTTTATTTTATATTGGAACATAGTTGATTAACACTGTTGTGTTAGTTTCAGGTGTACAGCAAAGTGATTCAGTTATACGTATACATGTATCTGTTCTTTTTTGAATTCTTTTCCTATTTAGGTTATTACAGAATATTGAGCAGAGTTCCCTGTGCTATACAGTAGGTCCTTGTTGATTATCTATTTTAAATATAGTAGGTGTACATGTCAATCCCAGACTCCCAATCTATCCCTCCCCCTGCTTCCCCCCAGGTAACCATAGTTGTTCTCTAAGTCTGTGAGTCTGTTTCTGTTTTGTAAATAAGTTCATTTGTATAATTTTTTAAAGATTCTGCATATAAGAGACATCATATGATATTTGTCTTTCTCTGTCTGACTTAATCACTTAGTATGATAATCTCCAGGTCCATCCATGTTGCTACACATGGCATTATTTCATTCTTTTTAATGGCTGAGTAATATTCCATTGTATATATGTACCATATCTTCTTTATCCATTCATCTGTCGATGGGCATTTAGGTTGCTTCCATGTCTTGGCTATTGTAAATAGTGCTGCAATGAACAGTGGGGTGCGTGTATCCTTTCGAACCATGTTCTTCTCTGGATATATGCCCAGGAGTGGGATTGCTCAAATTGCCTGTGTTTAAATCCAGTCCTACTGCTTTTGAGTCCTGTGCCTTTGGACAAAGTACCTAAATTCTCTGTCTCCTAGTTTCTGTCTGGACAATCAGGGTAATGATAGTACCAATGAGTTAAAACCCATGATGTACCTTGGACATTACCTGGCACAGTACAATCACTTGAAAAGGTTCATGTGATTATTGGTAGCTGTGATAGTGTAGCTATAATGATATTGATGGTGTAATTGATGAAGAGGACAGGAAAAACTACCTACTTCAGGACGGGTACAAAGCTTTTCCTTGCTTTTTGGATCTATCAATGGACACTGTCCCTCAGCCATTGTAGCAGACTCAGCTGCAACTGGGGACAGTGACATTATTGGTGTGACACTTACATGCAAACTGAACCTTGTATAGTTAGAACTTGAATTTATTCAGGTGTCCACTCAAATGTCACCACCTCGGTGATGCCTTCTGTCACCACTGAATCTAAAGTGAGCACCTGTTCACTTACTACCTCATAACCCTATAGTAGTTATTATTATCCTATATTTCCTAGTTTGTTTCATTCACTCATTGGCTTATCATTTAACCAATATGTATTGCATTCCTACCATGTGCCAGGCATTGTCTTAGTTACTGGAGACATAAGGATGACAAAACAAGAGAAAGTCCTGGTCCTCATGGGACTTATATTCTAATGGGCAAGGTAGATTAAAAACAAATAAATAGGTTAAATATATGGTAAATTTCATATGGCAGATGGTGAGAAACGCTATGCAGAGAAACAAAGAAGTGCTGGACTGGAGTGGTGGGTTTGCAGTTCTATATAGTGTGTGCAGGGAAGGCCTCCCTTAGGGCTCACAGTTGGGCAGAGATCTGAAGAGAGTGATATATGTGGATATCTGGGTGAGGAGTGCTCTTAAGTATTGGGAGTAGCAAGTGCAAAGGGTCAGAGGTACAAAATTTACTTGTATTCATGTAATGGTAAGGAAGCGGGTGTGGCAGGGATGGAACAGATAAGGGGAGATGCATCAGTTAGCTTTTGCTGCATAATAAGCCACCTCAAAGCTTAGTGGTTTAAAACAATGACCATTCATTTAGCTTAGTAACCTATTTGTGGGCATTTGGCTGGGCTCAGCTGGGCAGTTCTTCTGCTGGTCTTGACGGGGCTCACTCATGTGTCTCTGGCAGCCATCAGGAAGCTGAGTGCGGATTGGCCTTGGGGACCACAGGCAGGATGGCCAGTCTCTGGTCCACATTGATATTCCTCCAACAGGTTATTGGATGCTTGTTCATATGGCGGGTCACTTCTTCCACATTCGGTTGGTCAAAGCAAGTCCCATGGCCAATCCCAGATTCAACGGGTGGGGAACTGGCTCCACGTCTTGATGGGACAAACTGCCAAGCACTGTGGCCATTTTTTTGCAATCTACCCCGAGGAGAGTGGCAGGGCATGAGGTCAGAGAGGAGTGCAGCCTTGCAAGCTGTAAATGTAAGTTTGTGTTTTATTCATAGTGTAAGTTGTAAATGTAAGCTGGAAAGCCATCTGAGGCTTTGGAGCAGAACTTTGACATATCTGAATTAATAATTGAAAAGTATTTCTCTGGCTGCTCTGTGGAGAAGAGATCATAAAGGGGCAAAGTGGAAGTTGAATGTCCAGTTAGGAGGCTGTTGCAATAATCTTAAGTGAGACTTGGTGGCAACTTGAATTAGGGTGGAAGCAGTGAAAGTGGTGAGAATTGACCACATTCTAGATATATGTTGGAAGCCATCCCCTGCTTATCCTTGCTCTCTATCATCTTGAGTGAAAGCTCCTTGTGGGCAAGGAGTGTTTTATTTTCCACAGTTTTCTCAGCACCTGGGACCATGGCTGCCACATGGTGGATGTTCAATACATACTTGTTGAACGAGTGAATGAGTAAATGAATCTGTTGGACTTTAGATTTCCAAGGTGACCTTACAGAAAGAAATGGAGCCCCGTTCTCAGAAACTCCTCCAGGGGCCCCACTGGCTCTAGGATGCTCATGGATGCCGCTCAGGTGCAGGCCCTGCTGTTGTCCTCGGACCATCTGCTGGGAGGACATGGTCCTTGAGTTAAGCACTTAGTGGCAGAAGTATGGACATAAAGCCTAAGGGAATCCATTTGTGAAGGTTATTTAGGACACAGTACATTTTAAGCTAGTTCATTTTACTTCATTTCATTCTGCATGTTTATTTGAATCTGTGGGTTGAGTTTTTATTACTATAAATAGAAGTAATAAAACACAGAGCCTTGGGTTTCTTTGCCTTAGAGGAATAACTGGTGAAATAAACTCAGAATTGGAGGATTCTTAAAAGGTATTGTCAGCAGTCAGTAAACATAATTGTTTTGTTGGCTGATAGGACTTCAGCATCCCAAAATGTATAGTCTTCATGGGTAGGCATCCTTTAACATTTTAAAATCTCAAGGCTTCCAATCTTCATGGCTCTGGGAGTTTGGATTAAAATCAATTTTTTTCCAAGCCCTGTGTGTAATGTCAGTGATGCTTCCTGCATGATCTCTCCCCACCTTGTACCAGAGAGGGCATAGTGGCCTCTTCAGGACTTCATGTTTCTTCTCTTGCTCCAGACCTCAGCCCCCAACAGCTCAAGGCTTTTGTTCCCTGGTTGTTTCTTCTCTTTCCTGACTCTTCAGCACCTCCTCTTCGATTAGATTATTTCCAAGAGTAGTTGTATAGAGTTCTGTAGTCTCCTCCCCACATTCTAAGAAACAGAACAGAAAAAGCAAAAACCTAACAAATAAACCTTCCTTTGACCCACTCAGCTACTGCTCTCTTTTTCTTTCCCATCACACTCCTTAAAAGTATTGCCCGGGCTTCCCTGGTGGCGCAGTGGTTGGGAGTCTGCCTGACAATGCAGGGGACACGGGTTCGAGCCCTGGTCTGGGAAGATCCCACATGCCGCGGAGCAACTAGGCCCGTGAGCCACAACTACTGAGCCTGCGCCTCTGGAGCCTGTGCCCCGCAACAAGAGAGGCCGCGATAGTGAAAGGCCCACGCACCGCGCTGAAGAGTGGCCCCCGCACTGCACTGAAGAGCGGCCCCTGCTTTGCACGAAACGAAGACCCAACACAGCCATAAATAAATAAATAAATAAATAAATAAATAAATAAATAAATAATCCTTCCCTCTACTTAAAAAAAAAAAAAAAAAAAAGTATTGCCCATGATTAACTGTTTCTACCTCTTCACTTCCCTGTCATTCTTCAACCCACTCTAAGCAAGATTCTTCTGCTACTTTCCTGAGACTGTTCTTGACAAACCCAGTCATGGCCGGGAAGAGGGGTCTTCAGACATCCCAGAACATGGCACGGTGGGCAGTGCACTCTTCCTTTCTTCTATTGCTCTTGATTCCTCTCTCCTGGATTCTTATCTCTCTGCCTTCTTTGTTTTGTTTTGGTTTTCATCCTGGTTCTTCCTTCTCTATCGAATATGGTAATTCTTTCATGCTCATAAATCTAACTACTGACTTGATATCTCCACTTGAATGTTTAATGGGAATTTCAAACTACATGTCTATAACAGAACTCTTGGCCTTTCCCCTCAAACCTTGTCCTCCTCCAGCCTCCCCATCTCCATGTGCTGTGCCCCCATTCACTTGCCTTCTCAAGCCACCATCTGGCCCGAGTCATGGCCACCTCTTATTTGGACCAGTTGAATGACCTTTGACATGGCTTTTCTACTTCTCTCCTGCTCAGATCCATTCTCTGCCTATATGGCAGTGAAGGAAACATCACCCCCTGCCTTAAAACCCTTCAGCGGTTGGTTCCCCTGTGAGCTTGGAAGAAAACCTCAATCCTTAAAAGGACTCACAGGCTCTGCCTGACCCAGGCCATGCCTACATCTTCGAGCTTCTTTCACATTACTTGTATGTTCACCTGCCATATTTCATCTACGGTTCTACGTGTTCCTCAAAATCCCCCCAGGTGCTCAGTGCTTTTCCCTTTGCCATGCACACCTGTCCCCCGGCTCTTCTTCTGATGAATTCTTTATCCTGAGACCTGAGACCCATCCCTCGGGTCTCAGGATAAAGAGCCTTTTGATTGAAGAGGCTTCCCTGAACCCCTAAACCCAGATGAGTACTTTCTGCTTTCCTCCTTCAGAACAGCCTGTGCTTTCCCATAGTAAGTGTCGCAATGTATAGTTACATGCCACTTTCTTTGTGCCATTTTTGTTCTAATGTCTGCGTCTTCTGCTAGCCTGTAAGCATCACATATGCAGGATCTTGCCTGTTTTTTCACCAACGCACGTCCCACGTCAGACACCTAGTAAGCACTAATTTATAGGATGAACGAGTGAGTTTTATTTCCTAGTTTATTTTGGAAGAAAGCAGTCATCAGTTTCCTTGGGCCTGTGACCTTCCTGAAGGACCAAGTCTGCGTGTGGGTGTGACTGTGCTCTGTTGCTTTGTGTAGAGCACTTCCTACACGTATGTTGTTTTTTCCGGATGTATAAATGGAAGTTAGTTCAGGACTGCAAAGAAAGAAGCTGGTCCTGAAGCATATCTACCCAAATGAATCAGTTTAAGAAAAGTTTGCATCATTTTATCAGATGGCTTTAAAAGGTTAGTGAGTCAACATGCCAAATGGGTATGCAGTCAGGAATAAATAATGCACAGCATCCCAAATGAGCCATGTTACAGCACAGCTGATTCAGTCATATTTTATTTATTTCTGGATTGAAGGAAATCAATTTGAGATTTCCAGAGCAATCCTGGTATCCTGGTGCTTACCCACTTCCCCTCCTCTGTGTGTTGAGTTAGGTGGTTCTTTTCAGATGGAAGAGCTGTAAAACTCATCCTCTCTCTTGCTGTTATTACCTCTCTGGTAAGATCCCCACTGCCGGTGCCACTGCAGTGTTTGCGCATTTGTCCTTCTCAGTGTAATTCTGACTTGCAATTTAAATAATTGCTTTGAGGTTCTAATCACCAGAATGACATTTACATTAGAGTTTAGTTCTTCTCCATTATCTGTGTCCTCCTTAAATGTCCTAGCTGGACAATGTCAGCTCTTTTCCTTGAGCTTTTATCCCTGTGCCTGAAAAAAGTCTTAGCACTTCCTACTGTGTGACCCTTCATGAGGTGATGGGACTCTGAGAAAGCAACTTCTATTATAAGAGTGCTTTTGGGAATTTTACCCAAATTTGATTTCTTAAACATTTGTCCCTAGGTTTAGATAGTTTTGTTTAAATTTCCAGAGCCATGAAAATTACAAGCCTTGAGATTTTAAAATGTTAAAGGATGCTATTCATGAATACTATGTGTTTTGGGATGCTGAAGTCCTGTTCATCATTGCATGAAGTGATACCTTTGAGTTCTTTCCAAATATTTCAAAATGTGATATCATTGTGCATGGTAGCATAGCAGCTTTTACTTGTCATTCCAGTAACCTAAGATTAATTTTTCTAAAGTCCTTATAGGATCTTTTTATTCTGTCAAAGTAGACAGAGTACAGTCAGTGGTTCAGTATTGCTTTCTTTGAGGAGTTCATATGGTAGCAGAAGTGATTTTCTAAATCACCTGTAATATCAGTTCTCTGCAATTTGGGGGTAGAGGTTACAGGGAACTAAGCCATTGGAGGTACTCAGAGTTGTTTGATGAAATCATAAGCATGGAAAAGCAGGCAATCCCAGCTCCCTGTTAGACGGGGCACATGTCATGAAGGTAGTGTAGTGAGTGCAGTACATTTCCTGGTGAGAGGGAATCAATCCCAGGCTCTAGGCACCAAAGTGCGGTCAGTTTGATTTCTTACAGATAGATTCAACTTTGTGATTGCTGACAGACAGATAAGATTGAGGACACTAACGTAAAGAATACTCTTCATTGGCTTGACATAATGAAACATAAAGAGGATGATTTTATTTGCTGCCTTCAGTGTCTCTATTGGCGGTCATTAACAAGTACATTTCTGAAGGCGAGAATCATGCCACTAAACTTTTGCCATCTCACTGTAACTGATGCTCAGCCTCACAAAATGCATGCAAAATGCGTGTCAAACTGTGCTTCCTGTTCCCACAGAGGAACCTGCAATACCGATCTCAACCCAATTGTTTATACTGAAATTTTCCCAGAAAAGAAGATGAGGTTTAAAAAACTAAACAAGCTCCAAGTTTCAGTTTAACTGATAACAAAATTTTTATATCACTCTTTTTATTCCATCCCTCTTACCCAATTTGTTAAAAATTCCAGATGACTCCTAACTTGCATGCTTCCTGCAAATGCTTCTTTTAAGAAGCAGTATTCTCTTTGCTTGTCATTGCTTCTGTCCTCTCCTCTACCTTCCTGGGCTCTTGATTCAGATTTACTGATGAGTTCATTCTTCTCTCCTAAACTCATGAGGCTGTGACATCAAGCTGCACTTGACGGTGCTCCTCAGCTGAGGAGAAAGCCAGCAGCACAAAATACGCAATTCAGGGAAGCACAGGAAGAGGATCTAAGTGCATGCTGAATGCAAGTGTTATGACGGAAATGGATGAATTAAGGAATGAGAGGGCACTCATTACAAAATAATGGTTTAAATTCGACTCACAAATTTTATCATAAGAAATAGGTTGAGTAAATATTTCATTTCAAGTTATGCTCATTGCAAAATGCCCTTTACAAAGTCCCACCTCAGCCTCCATTAAAAATGTTACTGCAGAGTCAAGACTCACAATCTTATTCATGACCTTCACTGATGACAGGAATTTATTCACTGCAAAAGGATGAAATAATCGCAACGGGGTAAGCCATGGTGTGCAGGTAAATGCTATAGATAAATACCATGGACTAGAAAAGCTTAGACTAATGGCTTTTGATTCCACAACACAGGTCTTTTTTTCTTCTTAAAAGAACAATCCAAGTAGTCAAAGTAGATTTAATCAAGGGAAAATACGAGAAAACACATTGTATTTCATTTTCATATTTATAATTATGGCAACCATGTCTTCCTGATAATAAAAGACTTCCAAGAATGTCAGCCCTTGTGCACATGCCAGAAGGTCTTCCATATCTACTGTTTGGGCAATGTGACACTTCTGGACCAAAAAGGGAGATTACTATTCAAGAGTAATGATGCTTTCCTGGAGACAACCAAGCTGGAAGTAAGAAAAAAGGGCATGTTGGCAATCGACCTACAAACCTAATCACTGAACAAATGAAACACAAAAAATCTTTTTCAGATTTTAGCCTCTTTCTGTATTTTTTTCTTGAGTTGCATAAATCTCGGTTTACATATTAAAACCAAGATTTCTGTTAACTTTTAATTCTTGCACTATAAACCAGCTCTGTGAAAAACTAAGATAATAGCCTTCTTTTGAAAATAAAAATATGCTCTTGAAATAAAGTATTGTTATTAGGAGGGAGGATTGTATTTTTAAAATTTTTTCACAGACATCATGGTGCTGAGATTTTTAAAATTAAAGTATAGTTGATGTGCAATATTATATAAGTTACAGGTATATAATATAGTGGTTTACAATTTTTAAAGGTTATACTCCATTTATAGTTATTATAAAATATTGGATATATTCCTTGTGCTGTATATTACATCCTTGTATCTTATTTATTTTATATATATTAATTTGTACCTCTTAATTCCCTATCCCTACACTACCCCTTCCCCACTTCTCTTTCCCCACTGGTCACTACTAGTTTGTTCTCTATATCTGTGAGTCTGTTTCTATTTTGTTATATTCACTAGTTTATTGTATGTTTTACAGTCCACATATAACTGATATCATACGGTATTTATCTTTCTCAGTCTAACTTATTTCACTTAGCGTAATGCCCTCCACGTCCATCCATGCTGTTGCAAATGTCAGGATTTCATTCTTTTTTATGACTGAGTAGTATTCCATTGTGATATTCATTCATCTGTGGATGGACACTTAGGTTGCACCCATGTCTTGGCAATTGTAAATAATGCTGCTATAAACATTGGGGGGCATGTATCTTTTTGAAATAGTGTTTTCATTTTTTTTTCCAGATATATACCCAGGAGTGGAATTGCTGGGTTATATGGTCGTTCTATTATTAGTTTTTTGAGGAATTTCTGTACTGTTTTCCATTGTGGCTGCACCAATTTACATTCCCACCAACAGTGTAGGAGGGTTTCCTTTTCTCCACACCCTCTCCAATATTTGTTATTTGTGTTCTTTTTGATGACAGCCATTCCGACGGGTGTGAGATGATATCTCATTGTGGTTTTAATTTGCATTTCCCTGATGATTAGTGATGTTGAGCATCTTTTCATGTGCCTGTTGGCCATCTGTATGTTCTCTTTGGAAAAATGTCTATTCAGATCTTTTGCTCATTTTTTAATCAGGTTTTTTCTTTTTTGGTGTTGAGTTGTATGAGCTGTTTATATGTATTGGATATGAACCCCTTATCGGTCACATCATTTGTAAATATTTTCTTCCATTCAGTAGGTTGTTTTCTTTGTATTGTTGGTGGTTTCCTTTGCCATGCAAAAGCTTTTAAGTTTAATTAGGTACCATTTGTTTATTTTTGCTTTTATTTCCTTTGCTTTAAGAGTGGGATCCAAAAAATATTGCTGAGATTTATGTCAAAGAGTGTTCTGCCTATGTTTTCCTCTACGAGTTTTATGGTTTCTGGTCTTACATTTAGGTCTTTAAGCCATTTTGAGTTTATCTTTTTATACCATGTGAGAAAATGTTCTAATTTCATTCTTTTTCATGTAGCTGTCCAGTTTTCCCAGTACCATTTATTGAAGAGACTGTCTTTTCTCCATTGTATATTCTTGCCTCATTTATTGTAGATTAATTGACCATAAGTATGTGGGTATACTTCCGGGCTCTCTATTTGCTTCATTGATCTGTGTGTCTGTTTCTGGGGCAGTACCATGCTGTTTTGATTACTGTAGCTTTTGTAGTATAGTTTGAAGTCAGGAAGCATGATATCTACAACTTTGTTCTTTTTTCTCAAGATTGCTTTGGGAATTCAGGGTCTTTTGTGGTTCAGTATAAATTTTAGGTTTATTTGTTCTATTTCTGTGAAAAATGTCATGGGTATATTGATAGGAATTGTGTTAAATCTGTAGATTGCTTTGGGTAGTATGGACATTTTAACAATATTAATTTTTCCAATACAGGAACACAGTATATCTTTCCACTTCTTTGTATCATATTCAAATTTCTTCATCAGTGTTTTATAGATTTCATAGTACAGGTCTTTCACGTCCTTGGTTAAGTTTATTCTAGGTATTTTATTCTTCTTGGTGAGATTTTAAACATGATTTTTTTCTTGCTTTCTCTTTCCAATACTATATTATGTGGAAATGATGAGAGTTGGCATTCTTGTCTTATTCTTGATTTTAGAGCAAAGACTTTCAGTTTTTCACTGCTGAGTATGATGTTAGCTTTGGGTTTGTCATAAATGGCCTTTATTGTGTTGAGATATGGTCCCTCTATACCAACATTGATGAGAGTTTTTATTATGAATGGATGTTGAAGTTTGCCAAATGCTTTTTTCTGCTTCTATTGAGATGATCATGTGATTTTTATCCTTCTTTTTGTTAATGTGCTATATCACATTAATTGATTTGTAAATATCAAACCGTCCTGGCATCCCTGGAATAAATTCCACTTGATCATGGTGTATTATCCTATTTATATGTTGTTGGATTTGGTTTGCTAAGATTTTGCTGAGGATTTTTGCATCTATATTCATCAGAGATAATGGCCTGTAATTTTCTTTTTATGTAGTGTCTGTGTCTTTGGTTGTGGTATCAAGGTAATGGTGACCTCATAGGATGAATTTGGGAGTGTTCCATCCTTTTCAACTTTTTGGAATAGTTTGATAAGGATAGATATTAGCTCTTATTTAAATGTTTTGTATAATTCCCCTGTGAAGCTGTCTGGTCCTGGGCTTTTTTTTACTGAGAGTAATTTTTATTACAAATTCAATTTCACTACTAGTGAACAGTTTTCCAGTTGTTTATTTCCTCCTGATTTGGTTCCAGCAGGTTTTTGTTTCTAGAAATTCGAACATTTCTTCTAGGTTGTCCAATTTGTTGGCATGTAAATGTTCATATTATTCTTTTAAAATTTTTTTGTATCTATGTGGTATTAGTTGTTATTTCTCCTCTTTCATTTCTTATTTTGTTTATTTGGGTCGTCTCTCCCTTCTTGACGAGCCTGACTCAAGGCTTATCACTTTTGTTCATCTTTTCAAAAAATGTGACTCTTGGTTTCACTGATCTTCTCTATTGTTTTGGGGGCCTCTGTTTTATTTATTTCCTCTCTGATCTTTATTATATTTTTTCTTTCAGCTGACTTTGGGCTGTGTTTATTCTTGTTCTAATTCCTTTAGATGGCAGCCTAGGTTGTTTATTTGAGATTTTTCTTGTTTCTTGAGGTAGGCTTTCTAAGTGCTTCTTTTTTTTTTTTGACCTCTAATATTCTCTAGTTCAAATAAATATCTATTTAATATTATATAGTTTTATTTTATTGTATTATAATTGTGCATTCATATATGAAAAGTGCTGGTCTTCACCCACAACTAGTAGCCCACATATAAGCAGTGGAAAAGTGCAGTAGATGGCTGGGCTATATCGTTTTCTTCAACTACATCTGGTCTCCTTTGAGTCCAGTGACAGGATGTAAAGATGCACTTATGCAAAACAATCTTAAAAGTATGGAAACTGAATTCTGTGGTCTCGGTCTCAGTTAGTGTCCTAAACAATATTCTTTGTCTTATCATTTCTGTCTTCTAAAGGAGGCCTTTAAAATTGCATATATTATAAATTTTCTAAATTAATAAAAATATATGAATATAATTTGCCTAGTGTTTTAGAGATCTGTGAAGAAAATATATTCCCTAAATGAAACGTCAATGGTATGTTATACCAGTGGTCCTGGAAAAAAGAAAGTGGCAGTTGCTGTTTTTGCCTGTTGGATTAAACATGCCTGGGCCTGCCTTCTCTCAGGGCTCAGCTGGTGAATTTCTGGGAACTCTGTCTTTTTTACAGTTAATAGCTAGATGCAGTTCATTGAGCACTTCTGTTCCAGGGATGCCGCTAAGCATTTTATGAAAATTATCTCCTGTGATGCTCACAACAATCCTATGAGGTAGGTATTATTATCCTGTTTTGCAAATGAGGAAACTGAGGCTCTGAAAGGTCAAGCAAATTTTCAAGGTTATGTAGGAAATAGCAGAATTAGGACTCTCATTGAGGCTGGACCACACTGAGGCTTGTGATGTTAACCATCATCAACACCAGGAGGAGGACACAGGTATGTGGTCATAAACACACACACACTCACACACACGTATACACGTGTGTGTCGACTGAAGAAAAACGCACAACATACAAGTTGTGAGTTAAGTTTTATTTGGGGACCTTACTGAGGACTATAGCCCAGGAGCCAGCCTTTCAGATAGCTCTGAGGAACAGTTCCAAAGAGGTGAGGAAGGAGCCAGGGTATAGAGGAGTTTCTGCTGAAAAAAACATGCTGTCAAACATCAAAAGTACTGCTAATCACACAAAAATGATTATAGTGATTTTCTATGTATGGGAGATGCAGGAGTCTAGACTCATTGAAATTGTTTCTTAGATACGCATCTTAACGATCTAGGGCCAGTATCCAGAATGTAGATCATTTCCTGTTTTTCTTCATTCTGCATTCCCCTCAGGGCACACCAGTGGATGCCACTGCAGGGGCTGATGGCTTGATGGTGGGCAACAATGGCAGTTTACTGGAGTGGCTGGCAGTGTTCCCTTTTCATGGGCACGCACACACACAGACACATACACACTACACGCACGCTCTCTCCGTAGAGCTCTTTATGCAGAGTTCTGTTTCTGCAGCTGCAGGAGAGACACAGGCCAGAGCACACTCTTCTCATGTGCCTCAGCTACCAGGAAATACCTGGGCCTTGTTTTGTGGTGCCTGCTCTCTTGGGCCACTTCAGCTCCGAATCTCTCACTTTGCAGCCCCCTCTTCACCCTCCCTCCCCTGCCCCAGGCCACTGGGGCTTATGGAAGTGAACAGATCTGACCCGCTGGGCCCCTCCTTTTCTCCTTCTGGAGCTTGTCCCGCATAGGGACAGTTCTGCCACCGCAGGTCCCCCTTCCCTTCCCTGATAGATGTTAAGACAGGACCTTCCAAGTTCTGCATCTGCCACTGCAGCCCTGGGCCTGCCCTCCCTCTCCAATCTCTTAGCTCTAACTTGCCCAGATTTAGGCTTTATTTCTTTTAGTGGGGAGGCGCATTTAATATTGTTGTAGCTATTTAATAATTCATTAATTATTTGGGGATACAGGTTGCCTTATTTCACTGTTTGCAAAGTATGCTTAGTTTCAGTCATTCATTCCTGCTTTCAATTACAAAACTTTTGTCAAAGAAGTTTGTTGAAGAATAAATTATTGTTTAATAGGGATATAACCTCCTAAAAAGCAATAATATGGTAATCTAATTTACAAAAAAATCAATAGTACTTCCCTCAAGCCCTTCTCTTTTCTCTAAACCACTTAGTTTATTTTTTTCACTCTAAGCATTTCTTGGGGGAGGGAAAGCTCTAGAAAAGTTGCCTTCACATCTCCTATCAGATAAATCCTGTTTATAAGTAAAATGGCTTAAGAGCTAGTTTAGCTGTCATATGAATAATTTCATATTCATTCCTTCTGTAATGTGCATCATTTTGGAATGTTTTTCAGGATAGACAGAGATTTCCTAAGAAGAAGTACAGGAGCAGCTTTGTGAAACATCTGACCTGCAACCAGGTCCCTGGCTAGGGTCGAGGGTCCTCCCCGAGCTGCCTCTGACATTGTGGGGCAGGTGGTTTCTGCCACTATCATAAGTAATGGGCTGTCTCCGTGGGACTGGCAAGAAAGAATTAAGAGTGAATAAATAGTACATTAGCCCATAGGAGTGAGAAGATGACCCAGTTTGAGACAGGGAGAGGTTTCAGGATGAGCTCAGAGGCATCACGGCAGAGTAACAGGATGGCTGGGTCAATGCCAGCGGTCATGTTGCTGACCCGCCAGCCAGCTCGTGGCCTCGCCCAGCAGTTTACTTCTCTACTTGGACCACTCTTTTCCCTTCCGTAAAATAAAGGGCCTCTGAAGAGCTTTCTGCCTCCTTCCAAATGTGTCTTTATGAGGACAGGTTTTCAGATATGTATGTTCAGATCTGGAATAGGCTGATGTCTCTCCTCAGTAGACACATTTTTTTTCATCCGTGCCCATCATTTCTCTCAGAACCAGACTGATTTTGCTTTTCTCTCTTATCTGAAGAGCTATCCATCCTGCAGAACAGCACAATCATTTAGTTTGTAAGGTAGTTTCCCTCTCTGATTTGCCTAATCCGGAAGCTGTTTGGTGTCAAAATATTAGAATTATCCTAATATTTTTGAATAGCTTTCTTCCAATTCCTAATCAAAACCAGAAAAGGCCAGCTGCTTTCACTAATCTGGGTTATTTCTGTGAATGGAGACACAGTGCAGGATGACCATACAGTTACTGATGTTATAGTGACCTTGGCTGTGGCCTTGGATGAGGGTAGCTCAGTCTGTCTGTCCATCTATCCATTTATCCATCCATCCATCCATTTATCTGCCTATCACCCATCCATCTACCCATCCATCCTTCCTTCCTCCCTTCCGCCCTCTATCGCTCCCTCGTTTCTTTCCATGCATCCCTATCTATCTAGCCCATGTTATAAAGAAATCTTTCCTTAAGCAACATGCTTTTCCTTCCTTTATCAATGCTTCATTGAATCATCTATCCCTCATTTCAAAAATTAGCATCCTGTGTCACAATATAGCTGTAGCTTATTTCATGCAGGACCACAAGGAATTTGAATTTGTTTTTGATTAGGCACCTTGAGCGTGTCAGCGTATCAGTCACCATCTGACATTATCCTCCCTGCACTGTTTCTCATGCATTCTCTGGCTGAGTCACCATGTAATGCAGTTTGCTGGCTGATGAGATGCCCCGTGACACACTTTGGACATCACTGCTGTTAGGTTTCCCAGGAAATTAAGTGCAATTATCTTGAAAAGAATCAGGCTCTTTCCCCCTCATTTTTTTTTTAAAGATAAGCATGCTTTAAGTTCAGAAGAGAGTACAACTAAAACAGCCACAATCCAAGCACAGCATCTATTTTAGTCTTACGTGTGATAGACTAGGGTTTCTTGGCCTTGGCACTATCGACATTTTGGGCCTGGTTGAGAACTAGACTCGAAAGTTACAGTGCCTTTGGGGTCCTTTCGTGCTGTCAAAACAAATCACTCACATAAAGAGAAACAGCAGAACTAAGTCTCCTTCACTGACCCAACGTGAGTTCTGTCGATGTGCCAGGCACTGTAGCGAGTAACGAGGACTCAGTCAGACATCCGTAAGCTCCCGCCCCTGCCTGCACGGAGCTCACAGCGAGGTCAGGGAAGCAGGCGTGGAAACAGATAATCATGTATCAGCGTGACTCAGTAGGGAGAAAGGTAGTCATACTGCTGGACGTTCTGTATCTATCAGATTGTTCTCTGTCTGTCACTTATCACTTCTCAGATGGTTCCTCGGGGGCTCTGCAGACACAGCCTTACTTTAAATTGGGCACCACAGAAATGTCCCTTGTTCATTTCCCCACCTTGGAGCCTTGCTTAGGTCGCTCCTGCCTGGAAGGTCTTAATCTCAGACTTGTACATCTCCATATTCTCCCTGCCATTCATAGGCAGGCCAGTCTCCTCCAGGAAGCCATTCTAGATTGCTTGAGTTTGTATTGATGTCTGCCCACCAAACTCCCATTATGAAACTCACAGTCTCTTCTGCACAGTTTATGGCTTAACTGCATGCTGCATTATTTGATCCCCCTCTGTTTCCCATGTATTGGTCTCATCACTCAAGTAGATTATGGGCTATTTGAGGTGGAAACCAGGTCTTATACTGGAATATTTACGTTAATGGTCTAAGAAGTCACTATTTGACTGCTATTGGCTTGCAAAACTAGGTGTGGGAATTGAACTCAAATCTATTAGAAAAGATGAGTGAAAGATAAAATGAAATGAAAGCAAAACCTGTAGCCAAAGAGTGAGAGCTGCTTGGTCTTCTCTCTGGCACGTTCTTTTCTGCCTAATGAACCTCTACTGATGCTTCCAAACCCCAGAGCACATTACCTCCTTCTTTATGCTTTTCTGGCTCCCTATTATGAAGGCTATCTCTGCTCTGCACTTGGAGAACGCTATGTGCACAGATGTGGTTGCTGGGAGATGCCCTGCGGGCACCTGTCATGTGTCTCTTCCTCACTGGACACTCAGGTATCCAGAACAGGGCCTGACATATCTCACAGTAGAGTCCCATCCTATACTTCTGCCTGGCCTGGCAAATAGCAGGTTCTCAATTAAAATGTGAACAAATGACCTCAAGTTTAAGCAAAGGGAAGCTCTCTTTAGTGAGGAAAATCTTCTTCTTTATTATTCCTATAAAACCTTTATGATGGGAAAACTACGAGACGGTGAGGAATTCCAGGAACTAGTAGGAAGCATTCGTCTGTTTGTTTTGTTCAAAATATTGCTCAAAGTAAAGAATAAAATATGAGAAGATATCGTAGCTATTCTTCCCACCACTCACCTCCCCCTTACTGGCGATTAATGAGTTGCCAAATCTTGCTTAAGGAATTTATAGTTTCTTATGTCAGTGGAAAGGATTTTTTGCACTTAAGCAAAGTGTTATGTTAACCGTGGCAGGATGTCAGGAAATGGGTCACGGTTTGAGGTGTATCTGGGAGCTGGGTGGGGTAGCCGTCCCCAGACATACTGGTGATTGTTCTCCATCAGACTTCCTCTAGAAACATCTAAAAGTGGAGGGCTCAGGGTTTCCCTGTCTCAGAGAAGCTTTCAATTAAGGCTCTTTTGCCTTTGGAATAATAATTATAGCTCCCTGAGCACCGGCTGTGTACCCAGGCACTGTGGTATGTGTGACAGGACTAGGAAGCATCCTGTCACCTTCAGACCTCGCTCTTTCTTGTGATTATCTAACAGCCGTTGCCTGATGGGATACAGTGCAACTCCATAGCCAATCCTGGAAGCCCCTCATGAGCTGGCCCGCACCGCTTGCCAACATGAATTCTACTCTCCAGTGACAATAAAAATCTCACTATTTCCAAAATATACTAGCTCCTTTGCACATGCTTCTTTCTGCCTGCCCTTCCCATCTCTCTGCCAAATCTTCAGCATACTTTCTTTCCACCGAGCCCTTTTTTTTAACCTAAACTTTTAAACTCAGCTCACTTGTCCTGGAAGCCTTATGTATTTCTTTTTCTATTTGTGAGTGATCCCATGAGAAAAAGACATTTTCCTCAGTCTAGTGCCTTCTGTAGGGCCCGACACATACCAGGCAGCCGGTAAGTAAGTATATGTTGAATGAACAACATATACATGTCAGAAATTTAAAGGCGGCAGAATTCCATGCACCTTTGCGTTGGTGGTGTCACCCCACAGTGAGACTTCTCTAACCAAGAACTGAGGCAAAGCCCAGTTTCACGCAGTAGACACTGCACGTTCAATGTTCAGTTTGATGGGCTCTGTCTTCCCTGTTACTGATTCACCAGCTTCATTGTCTTACAGCCACTGGTTCAGAGTCTAGAACCCAGTTAAGGAAGGAGAGCTAGGTATGGAGGTGTCAGTACACAATTATTCTGAGACAACTATGTCAGATGTCACTTTATACTGAAGAACACTGAGGTCCTTATGAGAAGAATAACTCACTTGGTCAAAGAGCCAATTCACAGCTCTCTGTTTGAACCAGCACATTATACTGCCTCCCCATAGCCAAGGAAAACCACTATGTAAAGACTCTGCATAAATTACACAGAAGAGGTGACCTTGACTCGTGCTATGGTCCTTAATTACCAAGGGTGCTCTTCTGACCACCAGGAGAATATACAGTGTTTGGTCTTGTTGATGAAAATAATAAATAAACAACCTATAATAAGAATAGAAAAGAGTTTATTTGAGGCAAACTGAGGACTATATCCCAGGAGACACCCTCTCATATAACTCCAAGGAGCTGCTCCAGAGAAGCGTGGTTTTCCGCACAGTTTCGTATCTTGTCAGAGGAAAAAACGTGAAACAAGTCAGGGATACATTCCTTCAAGGTTTCAAGAAAAACAGACCATCACAGACACAGCCAGACAGTATGGCCTTGGCACCCGGGAAGACGGTCTTATTATCAAAGAAGTACCAGCATTGGCATCCAGGAAGCGAGACACTTAAACTTTATTTTTAACCTGGACATTCTTTACTTCTGGTCAGTGCACCCTTTTCTTTAATAATTAAAGCAGGTGCACAATGTATGTTTGATGGGCCACAAACAGGATGTTTTAGTTAGCATAAAATTCATGTTAACTCATGTGTAAGCCAGAATGACTTCCCCATACCTCAATATGTGAACATTTATTTTATCAGTCCGCATGAACTGAGTATTTCAAATGGGAAGGTAGTTGCTGTCCGTGAAAATTCTGTTCCAAAAACAAGGTTGGAAACAGTTAACAGCCCATTGAGAGTTTTAATAAGCTCCTTTAGCAAAGGTAGCTTTCAACTCCTTGTGGAGAGAACAAATAAATACGATTATGACCACCTACTAATTAGTTAGAGATCCCCTGGGGAGCTTGTGTTCAAACATCATTAATACCAAATACTGAGAAGACTATTGAAACAAAATTGCATTACATGCAGACATACACTTTTAATTCATATGGGACAAAATCTGGTTACTGAGATTAACTGTATTAGACAGTTGACACTTGGGGCAGATTTCCCTGATTTGAAATAATGGATAGCACCTGCTTTTGTTGCAAGAAAGAATTAACACAGGGACGGAAAGCGCAGTATAAGCTCTTGAACGCTGAAGAGCTGAAGTGTATTTCCATTTCAACGTTTAGACTGTTGCATCTGGATGAGCATGCCCTTGAAAAGTATGGAAATCTGTAGCAATCAAAACAAACAAAGAGATTACATTGAGAAATGAGATATGGATGGTTTTGAAAGAATTAGGAGAAAAAAGCTGGAGGAATAAATATGCTTTTTCTTAAGTGAGATCCAGAATTATGGTATCCTCGTGTAGAGTCCATACCCTATAGTCGCTAAAATAATGCTTGCTTATTAGTTCAAAAAGCTGTTGCTCCTGTTGATACTCAGTCACTTGAGAGATTTTTCTCAGTGAGGTGAAACCTTCCAACTAAGGATACTCGTCCCTTATGAGAAAACGTCACACCTCCTACTCCTTTGATCTGCTATCTTCCTGTGAATCTGGAGACAGCCAGATAGGGTAGTCTCCGGGACTCAGCCTCCTATTTCCAAAGACTTGGGATCTGGATAAGGGACAACTTTTGTTAGAAGGGTTTTTCTGGACAGACATTGTTTGAGAAGGCTCATCTCACATGTGTAATTAGTGTCCTGGGCCCTGGCTGTTCACAGACGCTTCTCCTGTGTAGCATCCCTCGCTACTCCACGTGCATTTGTTTTTCTGATACTATTTTCCTTCTGTTTTAACTTTAAACTGCTAGTCTTGATTCCCACTTAGTGACCAACCATTCACTTTGGAATTGAATTTTCGAACTTTCCAGGCTTATCTGATCACTCTGTCCCAGCCCTGAATTCTTGGTCCCTTTGCTGTTCCATGTGGCCTCAGGCCAGTTTAACCTTTGTCCTGATTCATCCACGACTTTATTCTCTTGGGCTTAAAGTCAATGGGCAGCCTTGCCTATTCATGTGTCCACCCCATTGTCATGAGGGTGAGCCCAATTGTCATGAGGAAAGCTGGGAAGACTCTCAGTACCGGAGGGAAGTCTTCTTAGAGACTGTCTTCTCTCTGAGGTCTCCTTCCTAGGGGAAGAAAATTTCTCTCCTACTTCATAATCTTAGGACCCAGGCACACAGTTCTGGACACTCATCCCAGGAACCCCCAAGGTGACCCTCACCTCAAGGCACTCGGTTTCTTCTCCCTGAGCTACAAACCAGGCTGAGCATAGCTCCATAGACCTGGGGCATGGCTTATCAAACCTCTTGGGATTTCCATGTTTCTGGAAGAAGATATTTTATTGATGTTCTGGGTCCTGTACAATAATAAGAACCCCTCACAACATTCCCTAGTACACATGGGAAGCTGCCCACCCGCCTTTCTGCTTTTCTCTTGGTCACAGGATCTCGTTCCAGTCGTTGTAATTAAACAAACCAGTGATCTGTGGCCAAGACACTGTCCCTCCAAGTTTATGCATTGCTAACAGCCAAGCGAGTGGTAGTAAAGATTTTTCCCCACAAGAAAGTGGTTCAGAGGGCTTTCTCCTGCCCAGTTCTTATGGAAATTGCAACCAACAAATGGAGATAAGTTTTTCTTCTTTAAGCTCTGTGAGTTAAAATTAGAGCGATAATATCAACTGACTGATGATCATTCTAAATGAGTGATTTCTTTTTTGAAAATGTAAACAAGAAACATTTGTTTTTCTGATACTATTTTCCTTCTGTTTTAACTTTAAAAGTTAAATTTAGAGAGAATAGTTATTTGAAAAATAGTGAATCTTCTAATTCATAAGTGTTGTTTATCTAGGTCTTCTTTAATTTCTTTCAGCAATAATTTGTAGATTGTCCTTTAAAATTTTAGTCCTAAGTAATTTCTGATTTATGATGTTTTTATGTAGTATTATTTTTGTAGTTTTATTTTCCAACTTCTTGCTGCTGCTGTTTAAATCCAACTGATCTTTGTTTATTAACCTTGTATTTTGAGGCTTTGCTAAATTAGCTTCCTAATTCTGTTAGGTTTTCTTGTCAATTCCCTAGGATTTTCTACATAGATAATCATATCATCTACAAATAGAGCCAATTTTATACTTCTTCCTTTACAATGTTTATACTTTTTTTTTTTTCCTTGTTCCATTGGCTAGGACATCAATTCGATATTGAATAGAAATAATAGGTGTAGATATCTTTGTCTCATTCCTGATCTTTGTAGGGGGGATGCATTCCCCCCCCACCCCCCATTAAACATGATCCTAGCTTTAAGTGTTTTGTAGATGCCCTTTTCAGGTTAAAAAGTTTTTTTTCCATTCCTACTTCTCATCGTGAGTGGGTATTTTTCATATAGTTTTACCACATCCACTGAGAGGATCTTTTTCTTTTTTAGTTTTTAGTTTATAATCAGTTACATTGATTGATTTTTTTTAATTAATTTTTATTGGAGTGCAGTTACTTTACAATGTTGTGTTAGTCTCTGCTGTGCAGCAAAGTGAATCAGTTTTACATATACATATATCCCCTCTTTTTTAGATTTCCTTCCCATTTAGGTCACCACAGAGCACTGAGTAGAGTTCCCTGTGCTATACAGTAGGATCTCATGAGTTATCTATTTTTTTTTAACATCTTTATTGGAGTATAATTGCTTTACAATGGTGTGTTTGTTAGTTTCTGCTTTATAACAAAGTAAATCAGCTATACGTATACATATATCCCCATATTCCCTCCCTCTTGCGTCTCCCTCCCACCCTCCCTATCCCACCCCTCTAGGTGGTCACAAACCACGGAGCTGATATCCGTGTGCTATGCGGCTGCTTCCCACTAGCTATCTCTTTTACATTTGGTAGTGTATATAAGTCCATGCTATTCTCTCTCTTCGCCCCAGCTTACCCTTCCCCCTCCCTGTGTCCTCAAGTCCATTCTCTAGTAGGTCTCCGTCTTTAGTCCCGTTTTTTTTAGACATTGATTGATATTTGAATGTAATATTAACCTTACATTCCTAGGATAAACTCCACTCAGTCGTGCTGCATTATTATTTTTATATATTGATGGATTTGATTTGCTAATATTTTGTAGAGGATTTTTTTTTTCATTTATGCTTATAAGGAATATGGCCCAAAATTATTTTTTTCTTGTAATGTTTCTGTCAGGTTTTGGTATCTGGTTTATGCTGACCTCATAAAATGAGTTGGGAAATATTCTGTCCTCCTTTATTTTCTGAAAGAGTATATGTTAAATTGACATTGTGTTTTCTAAATGTTTGATAAAATTCTCCAGTGAAACCATCTGGTCCTGGAGGTGTTTGTTCATTTGTTTGTGGAAGGCTCTTGATTAAAAATTCAATTTATTTTATATAGCCTTATTCTATTTCTATACATTCTGTTTCTTCTTGAGTCAGTTTTGATAAGTTGTGTTTTTCAGAGAACTTGTCTATTTCATCTGTATAATTGAATTCATTAGCATAAAGCTGTTTATAATATTCTTTTACTTCTCTTTTCATCCGTAGGATCCGTCATCATATCCTCTCTTTCATTTCTTGGTTAGTCTTGCTAGTTTTATCAATTTTATTAACATTTAAAAGAAGCAGTTTCATGTTTCCATAATTGTTTTCTCTAGGTTGTTTAGATTTCACCTTTCTCGGACAAAGCAAATTTCTTTTGTCTGACTTTTATCTCATGTCTGATAAGTCTATGAAAATGCTTTTCTCGCAGAGAAGACACATATTAAACCATGAAATCATTTTTAATATGCAGCCTATAAATACAACTCTACAAAGAATGGGCATATAATTAACGGAATGTCTTATCCGCATGTCAAATTGATTACACATTGAGATGTTTTCTGCCAGCATTTCAAATCCCAACTTTAGTGGTTCAATTTAAACACCATCTAAAGAAGACTGAAAATAGGTCTCAGCTAAATTCATTTTTCTGAAGAGGACACTTCTTAAGAGGAGGTGTCCTCTCCTGTGACACTAGTAAGTAATCCCACCTGTCACACTGTGCACTATAAATCGTTGTACTACAAACCTATTAGCTAAGATTCATATCTGGCCTACCTTGTGAAAACAAAGATGAAACAGTGCTTCAGACTGAGTGATTTAATGCATACTGAAAGATCTACCTTCTCTGAGTTCAGCCTCATTCCCTCTGAGCACGTGTTATTTTCAGGGAGGAAATTGATTCTAAATTGAGAAGCTGCATCAACTCTTTCAGACAATGGAACGACAGGAGCGTCTTTCTAAATAGCTTCCTGGAGGCCTGATAGAGTGCACTCCTTTCTCTGGTTCTTATCTTACTGGCTAGAAGTGATTTATACAAGGGGAAGACTCGGTCTTGTCATGGCTTGGACTCCCATCATTTCTTTAAAGAAAATTCCCAGCTTTTTCTTCTATCCTTTTTTGTCTGAAGGCAGTAGTAAACCTGTGATATAATTTCATTGGTAAGGGCAACAATTAGTGCCATGGTTTCAGCGCAGTCTGTGGTAATTATTGGGGTAGTTATCCAGTTTCACATGAAGGGTGGCACACCAACGTGGACCCTCACACACAGTGATGCCCAATTTGGGGCCACACACGTTGTATCTTTCCAGGGCTGATGGACCTTACTTGGTGCATCTCTGAACAGTCATACATAAAGAGAATATTAAATAATTTCCAATATGAGTTTATTTAATTCCCTCCAAACTTCACTAAAATTAAAGAAGTATAATTCCTTGAGAGTGTTATCTTTATGTTAATACTCATTTAATAAACTGCAGCTTTCAGACTCAAGAAGTATGTGAGGATGCCAGTTGGAAAGTTATAGGTCAGATTTAGTCAGTACTCTGCTGAGCTGCGTTTTGCATTTGTTGACTTTTTTTCACCCCTACAGCTACCTTCTAGATAGGTGTAACTCTGTCCTTTTTGGTTTTGCTTTTAGATGTAAAATGTGTCAGTTTAAGTAGGCAGAGAGAAGGTGTGAAGGGCAGACGTTATGCAGAGAGGACACTTTAGAAAGAACTTAGGCTTTGGAAACAGATCTGAGTTTAAATTCTCACTTCTCTACTCACTGGTGATTTAGCCAGAGCTGAACTTTATCTTGTAGGCAATGATAGGATAGATGTGGAGAGAACGTTAATCTGGCAATCAGATAGGTGATGGAAACTAAAATCAGGATATGGTGTATTTAAAGCATTGACTAGGTGTGTTCAGCTGTTTGGTGAACATAAGGGGAGGTGAGACTCAGCTTCTGCTATCATGGTATGCAGTCCGTGGAAAACAGGGAGAGAAACAACTATCTGGGATTCCAGTGAAAGAAATACACACTAAGCAGAAGTATACATAGTGGATTGTGGGGTCCCTAAGGAGGATTTCTGCTTAGAAAAGGAGGGGCAGGAGGGGGACAGCTTTTTAGAAGAGCTGGCATCATAGCCAGTTACGGATGGATGAGAGATTTCATCAGGTGAGAACGTGCTCAAAGGCAGAGAGGGACCAAAGTACCTGGCATTTGGGAGAATACAAAGAATCAGATGAAGCTGAATTGAGGAGTGTACCTCTCTCTCTCCTCCCTCCCTTTCTTTTATCCTCCCTTTCTTTTTTCCCTCCTTCCTTCTTTCCTTCCTTCCTTCCTTCTTTCTTTAGCTTCGTCCTTCCAACTTTCTTCTTCTCTTCTTTCCTCTCTTCCTTGTAATATTCCTACATCCCTTTTTTTCATCCTTCCTGCAGCAGTTATGTGCCAGGCCCTGGGAATATGGGCTGAACCAAATATTTAGCCTCCTTGATGGAGCCTGGAGTCCAGCCCAGCAGGGGCAGCTTTTCTTTCATTAGGAATGTAGACTGGGCAGTTACTTAGAGGATCAGCAAATGACTCACAGCTGGACATCCAGCTAGAAAGCTATTTCAGTAGACCAGAGAAGACAGACTTGAAGCTTTTATCAGGAAATTGCCATGGCACTGAAATGATGGGGGGTATGCAATTAATTGTTATCAGAGCTCAGTGGAATTACTACACAGAATAGTATAAGGGTTAAGAGCATGAACCTAGAAGTCAGACTATCTGTGTTTATATCTCAACTCCAGTCCTTACTAGGTGTTTAACCTTGGGCAAATTGTTTAACTTATCTCTGCTTGTTTCCGTATCTGTAAAATGGGATTATAATAGTACCTCCCTCCTAAGGTTGTTGTGGGAATTGAATGAGTTAGTACATATGACTTAGAAAAGTGCCTGGCACATATTAGCCCTAGATAAATACAGGCCATGAATATTTAATTACTTCTTCTAGTACACAAAATTAGAATGAATTTCCCAAAGAGGAACCAATTGGGCCCATTTTTGCTAGAAACAATAGGTTCAATAGTTGTGTAGAAGTGAACAGCTTTTCAGGGCTATAAAAGAGTCACACATGTTCACATATTATGGAAAGAAAGAAAATAATAGCAATTATTGGCTCTAAACCAATCTGGTTATTGTTATATTACTTTCCAAATATGGGAAGAAATTTAAGTGAAAAAATATATATACATACTTATATATCAAGTTTTAGAGGAGAAAAGTGTGCTCAGCAGTTGACAGATTTTGTTCAAGATTCAGAAGTGCTTTACAAACTGAAATTCAGGCCTTGCATACCATTGGGGTAGAGAGAGAAGACCCAAGACCCTCATCTTCTGTTTTCATTGTCCAAGCAAATGGTCCATTAACACAGCTCCTTTAGGCTGAGCCTGGTAGATGATGTGTGTCTTCCAGGGCAAGGACAGTAGGTGGGTGTTTCCTAGTGGTAGGAAGCAGCATTATTTTTCCTAGGGGAAGAATGTGAGCAATCCCACTTTTCGCACATAATGGTAAAAATAAGAGAGCAGTATATAGTGAGAAAAGAAATTATCAAGATGTTATCAGTGTTCAAAGGGAAATCCCTAAGTTCATAATTGGTTTAATAAATTTTGTTTCAATAAAAGTTTGTCCTCATTAGCTATTCAGTGAAATGGTATTAATTTTAGGGTTCATCAGTATGTGAAGAATATCCATGCACTTTCAGACACATTTGCACATCTGCATTATTAGCGAAGTGACGTAAAACCAAAATTTTAAGGGGCTCATTATAGATTTTAAACAGTTTATCCTTCTTTAAAAGTAAACTTCAAAAATCCCAAATTACTTCTTATATCCACAACAAAAAATAATTTCTATGATGATAGTAAATAATTGAGCCTCCCAGTGTATTGTAATCAAGAGTTGTTCTTTTTTTCCTAGCTTTCTGACATAATTTTAAACACATTAATTTCAAACGACCAGGCATTTGAATTTTAAACCATTTTAAATTTGGTAACACCGAACAAGTGTGAAGCATTGATGTTTCTTTTTTTTTTTAATTGAAGTATAGTTGATTTACAATGTTGTGTTAGTTTCAGGTATACAGCAAAGTGATTCAGTTATATAATATATATTATATATTATATATTATATATATTCTTTTTCAGACTCTTTTCCCTTATAGGTTATTACAAAATATTGAGTAGAGTTCCCTGTGCTATACAGTAGGTCCTTGTTGGTTATCTATTTTATATATAGTAGTGTGCATATGTTAATCCCAACATCCTAATTTATCCCTCCCCACCCCCTTTCCTCTTTGCTAACCATGTTTGTTTTCTATGTCTATGGATCTATTTCTGCTTTGTATATAAGTTCATTTGTATCAGTTTTTTTTTAGATTCCACATATAAGCCATATCATATGTTTCTTATTCCTAGTAAGTCTGTCCCTTTGCTCATTCACCTTCCTTGTCAAGGAACAGCTGAGCCTCATGTGTGGGAAGCCTGCCACCTGAGCATGGCCTCCCGGTCCTGGCAGTCATGATGACTCTGAGACCAAAGCCACCAGTTTCCTTGTCCCAGGACGCACCACAGCACCATAAAACCATACCCACCAGTTCACCCAAATCCGAGTGCCTGCTAGGGTCCACCGTGTTGTTACTGAACTGGCATGCAGGCAGCCTGGATCGACTAATTAATTAATAAGCCTAACTGAAGCTAAATAGAATTAATTATACAATATTGAGCTGTCCAAATTTAACTCCACTAAAATCACATAATGAATCTGGAACATAAAGGATTCCTGGCAAAAGGAAAATAGATTTCAGTATGTAAAACGCATTCTTGGTGAATCCTCTTCACTCATTTTTGATTACCCGACTTCTGTGTTTCAGGCATATGTATTTTGAAACATGTAGCACATCATGGGAAAATCAAGCACACACACACGCACACAAGTTGGACACCTTTGCCTCATGGATTTAAAATGATGATTTGTTTTCATCTATTTGATGTGATTAATAAATTGACAAAGGCTAACATAGTGCATACAGACATGATAGTATCCATCTAGGATGGATATTAGTTGGAAGTAGTTTTCTATATCATTTACCATGTTGTTGTATTTAATGCAGATTTTAATGAGCATCAGAACTAAACAAGACCACAGACGTTGACACTTCACACTTGTCTGGTGACACCAAATTTAAAATGGTTTAAAATTCAAATGCCTAGTCATTTGAAATTAATGTGTTTAAAATTGTGTCAGGATGCTAGTAAAGAAAAAAAAACTTCAAATACGTGCTTGAAATACAACATTGATTCATTTGTAATGATAAAATTATATTGACTAGTTCAGCTATTATTCATGCAAAATTGTAAAAGCAAGAACCACTTTTCAATCAATGAATCTTAGTATTAAAATGGTGAGAAATACCTTTCTTATAGAATCTACAACCTTTGTCATTTGGTTCTGTTTTTTTTTTTTAAGAGAAACATGAAGTAAATGACCTGAGAGAATGAAATATTTCAAATGCATTTTGATATTTAATCTTTAACAAGTGTAGAATTTAGAACCTTGCATCTAAGAATATGCAAGGTTCAAAGCATATTTTAAATCATTATATGTTAATTCTTTATTATGAGAGACAGAGGCAGTGAGGGAAAGAGGGAATTTATGAGTAGTGATAGACCCCTATCTGGGGATGCACATATTCAGACTCCAGGTAAGTAAAGAGGTTAAGGAAATATCAGATTCACCCAATGGATGCTGACTGTTCAAGTTCGTTTTTTCAAGGTTATTTAAACTGTTTAGGGATTCTTCTGACAAGCCACATGTTGCAGCAGCCGTAACTCTCACACACAGGGAGATTGTGCAGGTTGTTTTGAGTTTCATTGTTTACTGGCAGACTATAACAGAAATTCTAGTTTTGTTTCTGTCCAGCAATGTGAAAGTGAGAACATGACTAATTAATTCTCTCAAGTTGATAACACCCTTGAAAGATTTTTCATCATTTATACTATAAACCCTCTCAAACGTTGATGCTTCAGACACCAAATTACTTTCTCCTTTAAATGGTGTGTGCTTACACAGTTTGTGAGTTTCAAAGATACTCCTTCAAGTACAAATTCTAAATCTTGACAAGAATGGATTCATGGATTACTCATTAGATAATGAATGGCCAGTAATATCTGAGCATATGAAATGTACCAGTAACAGATAACATACAATTTTCTAGTTCCCTTATAATTATTTCAGTGTGTTAAATGACTTTTTCATGGATGTTCTTACATAGCTTATTTATTTGCTTTTTATATTTTTTCATAAAAAAAGAGGTAATTCCCTTTTTTTGCAGTAGCCAAATGTGTTAAGAGCAAAATAAATTTCCAAATAGAAGAGTCCTCACCATATTTCTTCAGAGTGTATTTAATTTCATGCGCATGTGAAAGATGATAATGTGATTCCTAGGTGCTAAACATTCCTCAGCCATTCACACTCAGTGTGGTTATCTGGAATAAAACTAGATTAAACTTGTAGAATGGTGAATTGCTGAAAATAATGAAGTAGAGGCCATTCATTAATCTTTATCTGCTTGTCTATTTTTTATAGCCTGGATGAAATGGAAAAATTCGTTTGGGGGCCGATCAGATTGAAAAGGGTCTAACATGAAGAGAAACATGGGGCTGAAAATGTTTTTTTTTTCTTTTTCAATTATACACAGCACCTTTTTCTTACATGCCTCTGTTTTTCTTTTAGTGGCAAAGCATTTCTATAACACTGGTTGAGAAAGTTCAGATGATTGCTGTAATCCTAGGATCCCTGTTCTTAATAGCGAGTGTGACCTGGCTCCTCTGGTCGGCCTTCAGCCCCTATGCAGTGTGGCAGAGGAAGGACATCCTTTTCCAAATCTGCTATGGAATGTATGGTTTTATGGATCTAGTGTGCATAGGTAAGATCATGACCTTCAACGTTAACAAACTGTCAGTAATCCGTTTCTTGCAGCTCTTACGTTTTCATCAGTTGGATCTAACACAGAATGTTGTGGTTCACGTGACCTTGGTTATCCAGCTCCTTGACTATCTGGGGCGTCACAGTCTCGCCACTTTTCTCAAAAAGCATAGCATCTCTATTCTCAAGTAGTCTGAAAAAATGAACAGGATAATGCCCGTTTAAAGTGATCTATTTTGCAACACAAAGAAGGAGGAGTTGAAGAAATTATTTGGGGTGGGCAATGGAAGGATAGTCATTTATTTCTAAGGGATAGGAGCAAATAAATCCCCCTCACAAAGCTGGGAAAGCACTGACTAGTGCCAATGGCGATATTGTACATCTGGGGAGAGCACTGATAACCTGGAGGTCTTACCTGGTGGTGTGGTGACTCCGAGGGCATAAAGGGCCCCTTGGAAGGGTAAGGACTTGGGGACAGCTTTCCTTGCTGTCCTGTGCCTCTTTGTTTCACTTATTAAATTCAGTGGCTTAGAAGAGAAATAAAGGATAGTACATTTTAGCTTAAATAGACTGTACAAAAAAGGTCCCATACGTGTTTCACTTAACCCATCTCTTGTTTCCCTTATACCATGGGGAAATGGAGGTTGACTCAATTCGTGCAGCATCTACCCGGTGTGTGTGAGGTGTCACAGGCATTGTGGCGGTGACCAGTTGGCAATAGGAGATGGAGATGTAGAGAGACAGCACCGTGTCCAGGAGATTCCCTGCTCTGATGTGGTTTACAGCTCAAAGGATGTAAAAAGAGTTGAGGGAGGCAGCCGTGGTTTGCAAAGAATGGTCCAAGGGCCACCCATGGCAGCAGCATCTGCAGTGCTTTTTTGAGAAATGCACATTTTCAGGACCCACCCTAGATCCGCTGAATCAGAAACTTCCAGGTGCCCCCCTCCCCAGCAGTCTGTGTTCACAAGCTCGCCAAGGTGCGATGAAGCTTGAGAGCAGCTGATTTCAGGGAAAGGATTCTCAACCTGGGATCAAGTGCCTTGGTTTGTAACGCTGGCCTCTGCTTTTATAGATCAACTTCGTCTCTCCATATTCCTCTTCTCTCACCTATAAAAATGGGAATAAGCATCCCTAGCACACAGGCTTAAATAAAGGAAATAACTATTATAAAATAATTGTGCTGTTAACTGGAAGTTGTAGATTAAGAGTATTTAAATAAGTCACAAGCATTGAAATACTTTAAACCACCTAAATTAATGCCTCTACTCACTAGACCAGTAATTTAACTAGCAGTTTTAATGGTCTCATTTTTTCTAAAAGAACTCTATACATTTAAAAAATATGATCAGCTTGGATTTCACCTCCTTTTCTTCTTTCCTCTCTTGTTACTAATATAAGACTAATAAGAAAGAAATGTATAAAATTTCAGGCCAGAAACGAAAACAGAAGGGAGGGAAATGTCATGAATAATATATAAACTGAACAGATGTTGCCTGAATAATTGAGCTAATCATGTATATGAACAATTTGCATTAAATGTGACAATGCATATGTAAGCATTTGGAAATTCTAAATCTCTATACAAATATAGTCTCTGGGGTATTGCTTTAAATTAAGAAGGATTACAAAATTGTTCTACAAATCCCTCAGCAAATTCAGAAATAGTGTTTATTCTATATTTCAACATAAAAGTTATAAAACGTGGTATTCCACTGATATTAAAAGGGGAGATGAAAAGCAAAAGAGCCATTAGGCTCCCAATCCAACCTGAAGGGAAAAAACTTCCAGTTGACTTTATTACAGCACTGAAAAGGGCCATGTATTTCTTGGTTAGGAAATCATTTTCTTGAATTCCACAGCCTGCATTTAATGCTGAGTTATTATATCTTAACTTTTCATTGTTAATGCCAGTCTTTTAATCAAGATTATTAGGATTCTGGTTTTAAGAGCACATACGTATAAACTAATGATCTTTTTGACAATGTATGACGTCTTTGGGCCTCCCTTTTGAAATTTGGGTGTTTGCCCTTTTTATAAAGTCAAGTTTCTTAGGAAGAAAAACCAATTGACATTTTCCTGAATAAGCTTTGGAGAGTGGATTTTTATCTAAGTTTTAAATACTGACAATACTTTTCATTGTCTTTTTGTTCATCAAATCAAAATCCCATCATATGATAGTTTATGTATATTTTGAAAAATATTAAAGAATTCAGGTTGAACAACAGTGCTCATTTCATTTGGCAATCTCATTAATTAGCCTGTTTGGACCCAGAGAAAATCTTATTTTTTTTTTCCCAAGAAATTGAGAAACCACTATAGTCAGAAAGCAAATACATGTAGGCTACCAATAGCCAACTGGATCATAGCAGGTAATAGCTCCTGCTAGCATTTCGAATTAATTAAAATGTCTTCTAATTAAATGTAGACAGTAACAAAGTAGATTACATTGATTATACCTCAGATACCCCTGACTGCAAGAGCAGAGTCAGAGTTAGAGTGAAAAGAGCAGGCTTTTCAACTTTGAGTCTGATTTGTTCAGCTCAGTTCAATAAACTTTGTATGTGTCAAACACAGTACTAAGTGCTGGGGATGCAAATGAGAGTCGGTCACTTTCGTGTCCCCCTAAGAGCTCCCAGTCACAAGAGCAGGACAGACGTGGAAATAACTAGAATTCAGCTGGATGTGCAGAGTGATGGATGTATGCACAGGAGATGGTAGTCAGACAAAGCAGGGGGAGATTGATGCTGGCTGTTTTATGCAGGGAGGGAACATTTTCAGGCAGATTTCATGGGGGAAGTGATAGCCAAGTAGGCTGATGGATGAAGGGATGCTTGGCAAGTGGGGAGATGGCCCCGCTGTCACCATTGGAGGATGTAGGATTGGCTCCCCATACAGAGGGCTTTAAAGTGGTTGGAAACATTCCCGTATTCCTGTTCATCCAAGCTTTTCAAACTTGTTTATACCTAAATGAAAAGGAGCAGATTGACAGCTTCATAAATGTTCTTCTTAAAAAAGAATTCTGCAAATCCACAGAGGATTATTGCAGAATCAATAAAATGTTATAATCCAGCCAGTGTATGTAATGTTTAGGAAGAGATTTTTATTGGATTGTTAAATAGAAAAGTAAAGATTTGTAGAAAATTTATTTACTTGGGGAAATTTACTTATTTCCAGGCAAAGTAAATTTGTTTGTTGCTTTCATTTATTTTTATGTAAAACATTTTCTGCTTTCCCAAGATCCAGTTTCTTCTTACTATTAAAGTTTGAATTATCCCAAGGGTCTAGGTACCATTATTGTTCAAATACCTAGATCAGGGCTGTCCAACAGAACTTTCTGCAATGATGAAAATGTTGTATATCTGTGTTGTCCAATACCATGGACACTAGCTACATTTAGCTGTTGAGCACTTGAAATGTAGTTAGTGAGAATGAGAAACTGAATCTTAAATTTAATTTTATTTAAATTAATTTAAATTTAACTCAATCACATGTGGCTACCATATTGGACAGATTTCTAGATGATGGAATGGTAAATGTGTGAGGGTTTGATGAACAAGTTTCACCTTGTCTATATAAACAGGCTGTATTTCCTAAATGATAAAGTAACTCTGTTCCATGAGAGATGAATAAAGTGAAAATGAGTTCAAGAGGATTAGGAGAAGGGTATTAAAGGTGAGAGGGTGGTGGTCAAGAGATAAACAGAGAGCTGTTAGAGGGAGACGTCTTAAGGAAATGAAGTACAAAGAGATATAACTTTGTATTATATTTGTGGAGCTCTTTTAAATATTTACATAGATGGCATTCGGACTATGATTGTGCACCAGGAAAACTAATATAAAGGATTTAAATGACCAAGATGTTGTAGCCCAGGGTCAGCAATTTAGGGAGAAGTAACAATCACAGCAGGCCTGCACTGGCTCCTTAAGAAGATCCGCACAGCGGACAAGAAAGATGAGCGAACTTAGAGATGAGAAGCAAACGCCTGGTGAAGGCTCCGGGCACAGGACCTGGGTCTCAGCCCCACACTTCGCACATCAAACACTTCCATCCGCCGTGTAACTCAAGGGAAGCTCGGGCCACGAGAGGAATACGTTTATGAATGACTCACAGAAATGAGGGACTGAGTAAGACTCGGCCATAAGGACGGGGAGTCATTTGATGACCTTGCCTCTGGAAGGTGAGGGCAGTTTACCAAGTCTCCGTCAGTGTCTGGTAGAACCTCATGAGGTGAGTTCAGTCTCTTTGTAGAAGCAACAAACTAAAACGAAAAATGGGATTCCCGAAACAGAGGTAGCAGTGCTTATACCTAATCTCATTAACACTCCAAGTTAGTGCCAAAACCACGTCGGGAAAATATTTGTATCTTCCCTGGGATGATAAGGGAAGGAACTGGTTATGGCTACAAAATTTAAAAACTTGAATTACTTCTGTTCTTTTAAAAGATTGTCTTAATCGTCCGCACAGTATAAATATATGCCTATTCAAATTAAAAAACATTTTGTGTTTACAATTGTGAAATATGTAAAGTTTTAAAAAAGACGATTTCCCTCACACTGCCCTTTTGTTATGTCACTTCCTTTGCAGAAATGTCCCCTCTCAACATTTTGATGTGTATCCTCCAGATCTTTTTCACAGTTTGCTTTTTTTTTTTAACATCTTTATTGGAGTATAATTGCTTTACAATGGTGTGTTAGTTTCTGCTTTATAACAAAGTGAATCAGTTATACATATACATATGTTCCCATATCTCTTCCCTCTTGCATCTCCCTCCCTCCCACCCTCCCTATCCCACCCCTCTAGGTGGTCACAAAGCACAGAGCTGATCTCCCTGTGCTATGCGGTTGCTTCCCACTAGCTATCTATTTTACATTTGGTTGTGTATATATGTCCATGCCACTCTCTCTCTTTGTCACATCTTACCCTTCCCCCTCCCCATATCCTCAAGTCCATTCTCTAATAGGTCTGTGTCTTTATTCCCATCTTGCCACTAGGTTCTTCATGACCCTTTTTTTTTCCCTTAGATTCCATATATATGTTAGCATACTGTATTTGTTTTTCTCTTTCTGACTTCCTTCACTCTGTATGACAGACTCTAGGTCCATCCACCTCACTACAAATAACTCCATTTCATTTCTTTTTATGGCTGC
Source organism: Balaenoptera acutorostrata (assembly GCF_949987535.1). Lineage (NCBI taxonomy): Eukaryota > Metazoa > Chordata > Mammalia > Artiodactyla > Balaenopteridae > Balaenoptera > Balaenoptera acutorostrata. The sequence continues at coordinate 16,870,255 of NC_080065.1, read as the reverse complement.
GTAATATTCCATTGTACATATGTGCCACATCTTCTTTATCCATTCATCCGATGATGGACACTTAGGTTGCTTCCATGTCCTGGCTATTGTAAACAGAGCTGCAATGAACATTTTGGTACATGACTCTTTTTGAATTATGGTTTTCTCAGGGTATATGCCCAGTAGTGGGATTGCTGGGTCATATGGTAGTTCTATTTTTAGTTTTTTAAGGAACCTCCATACTGTTCTCCATAGTGGATGTATCAATTTACATTACCACCAACAGTGCAAGAGGGTTCCCTTTTCTCCACACCCTCTCCAGCATTTATTGTTTCTAGATTTTTTGATGATGGCCATTCTGACTGGTGTGAGATGATATCTCATTGTAGTTTTGATTTGCATTTCTCTAATGATTAATGATGTTGAGCATTCTTTCATATGTTTGTTGGCAATCTGTAAATCTTCTTTGGAGAAATGTCTATTTAGGTATTCTGCCCATTTTTGGATTGGGTTGTTTGTCTTTTTGTTATTGAGCTGCATGAGCTGCTTGTAAATCTTGGAGATTAATCCTTTGTCAGTTGCTGCATTTGCAAATATTTTCTCCCATTCTGAGGGTTGTCTTTTGGTCTTGTTTATGGTTTCCTTTGCTGTGCAAAAGCTTTTAAGTTTCATTAGGTCCCATTTGTTTATTTTTGGTTTTATTTCCATTTCTCTAGGAGTTGGGTCAAAAAGGATCTTGCTGTGATTTATGTCATAGAGTGTTCTGCCTATGTTTTCCTCTAAGAGTTTGATAGTGTCTGGCCTTACATTTAGGTCTTTAATCCATTTTGAGTTTATTTTTGTGTATGGTGTTAGGGAGTGTTCTAATTTCATACTTTTACATGTACCTGTCCAGTTTTCCCAGCACCACTTATTGAAGAGGCTGCATTCCTATACACTAATGATGAAAAATCTGAAAGTGAAATTAAGAAAACACTCCCATTTACCATTGCAACAAAAAGAATAAAATATCTAGGAATAAACCTACCTAAGGAGACAAAAGACCTGTATGCAGAAAATTATAAGACACTGATGAAAGAAATTAAAGATGATACAAATAGATGGAGAGATATACCATGTTCTTGGATTGGAAGAATCAACATTGTGAAAATGACTCTACTACCCAAAGCAATCTACAGATTCAATGCAATCCCTATCAAACTACCACTGGCATTTTTCACAGAACTAGAACAAAAAATTTCACAATTTGTATGGAAACACAAAAGACCCCGAATAGCCAAAGCAATCTTAAGAACGAAAAATGGAGCTGGAGGAATCAGGCTCCCTGACTTCAGACTATACTACAAAGCTACAGTAATCAAGACAGTTTGGTACTGGCACAAAAACAGAAACATAGATCAATGGAACAGGATAGAAAGCCCAGAGATAAACCCACGCACATATGGCCACCTTATGTTTGATAAAGGAGGCAAGCATATACAGTGGAGAAAAGACAGCCTCTTCACAGTTTGCTTTTTGACATTGTCATTTGTAGTTTGGACTATATTTAACCCCGTTCTAGTGGTTTTCTTAAAGATCCATTCTATGACAATTTAGGTTTGTGGGGCAATTTTATCTAAGCAAGTAAGAGTGGGCATTGCTGCTATGCAGCTCATCCTGCCTGGCATCTTTGGGGGACACCAGGGATGCCACGTGAAGCTTTCAAAAGCAGGACGGCATAAACAATCATCTTACACTTTATCTCATTATTTCAAAAGCTCCCTGAGAGGTACTTCTGGTTGCTGCTGGTTTCCTCTGTGTGTGTGTGTGTGTGTGTACCTCTTCTGTTCTGCATGCTTGCACTTGAATTTGAGAAATAGAATAATCAGGAGATCCAGCAATAACAGAATCGGTACTTTAGCCACAGAGCCATGCGACAGAGGGAAGCAATTTTTCTTAAAGCAATTTCAGGGAGCATTTACTACACGAAAAGAAGAGATTGAAAAGTGAAATCCCCTCAGTGTCAACAGTATAATAGGTAGAAGAAACTGACCCCAGAGCTCCTAAACATGGAGAAGCCAGGGGTTTTGAGAGGCAGTGATCTGGATCACCCCTGCTGGATTTTATTTTCTAAAAGAATCAGTGCAGTGTTTATAGCACAGATACAGTATTTCAGTATGGTATTCAAAAATAACCTGAAATATACTAGGACGAGGATCTGATCAAAGTTTCTTCTTCTTTCTGTATCAATTATAGTCCATATTGAAGAACGCTTCTTCTGCAGAAATCTCATACTCTTCAACATGAAGTTTTCTTTTCCTAAGTTTCAAATCTAAATAATTTTTTTTAAATTCAGATAAATTCTTATATATATCATGGCCCTTTTGAAAATCTGTTTTTCACAGTTGGTAATATATCTAGCTAAAGCTGCTTGGGCACATGTAAGAAAACTATTTAGAGTTACCAGTTGGTAACTTTTATTCACATTTCATTATAGAACTTTAGAAAATAAATACATAAATACAACCTATTCCTATGGTTTTGGATTGATGATATAAGACCTATATTTACTTTTTAAAAAACACAGTAATTCTCTCTTGCTTTTGGTATTGCTTTACTTTGCTTTTTTTTTTCTCCAGATAGAGCAGCTAACAGTAACACATGATTTAGCATTTTATTGATGTGAAATGTAAAGTGTACGTTTTCTATTTTTTTGATATTATTTGAGGAAAGGTGAAGAAGTTTGACAAAGAATTTCAGGATAATCAGAGTCTTGGTTACCACAAATGAGTCCTTGCCACGGAGGATGACCAGTTGTCTATTGAATGCCAGGGTTATTTCCACCTAAAATGGTGCGTTTAGGTCATCTTCCTTCCTGTGGCTCATTTTCAACACGTATAACCCAATTAGCATAAGCAAAGCATAAGAAAGTGAATCAACTAAGGGAAGAAAATTCTAATGCATTCCAAGCAAAATATAAATGACATTGAAACCATCCCCTGTTTAAAATTGTCCATGCTCGCTGGCATTTCCCAGCATGATTCATAAGGTGACAATATTTCTTAAAGTATTTTAGGTGAAAAACATATTTACTGAAAGAAATTAACATTGGTATTGAAACATGCCATAATTTAGAGCGGAAAAAAATGGGTTTGCTGGGGAGCACCCTCCAGAGGGCTTCTGCTTCTGACCTTGTCACACAGGGTCATTACCATACAGATGTGTGATTGAAAGGACAGCAGTTGGAGGGATTTATAAAAAGTTCAGCTCGCGGGTAGTGATAGAGAGATAACATTTTTTTAAGCTGCAGTATATTTATGGACAAATATAAAAGTTATCAAATAGTTCCAGGAGAAAAATGTAAAACTACCAAGAGAACACTCAAGGTCACCACACTCCCGAGGGCCTGTGGGGCGCTCTCCTTCGCAGAGCGGGTTGTGGATGCCGGACAGACGTCTCAGCCCTCCCGGGGGACAGCCTGGACCACGGAGTCAGTCCAGTGTGACCTGACATGGGGCGTCTCCGCATCGAAGAGACTTTCTCTCTGGGAAGTGGGGACACCTCTTCTCAGGGCCGCCAAATGGTACAGCGCCAACTCATTTAAAATTGTCAGGGAGTTTGATCATAAGATTTCAAATCTACGTAAAGTAGATTTTTTTGGTGGGCGGAGCCCACCTTTCATCACACTCCACCCCCTCCCACCCCAGTCACCACCACTACCACCAAGTTTGGGATCTGAGCCACCGGAGTCACTCAGGAAAACGGAGCTCGGACGTCAGTAGGTCCACATTCGGCCACGGAAGGGAGGCGGGGGGCTGGGGGGCGACGCAGAGGCTGCTTGAGTGCCCGGTTGGCGCTTTAGGTTGCAGAGGGTGATGGGAGGCGTTGTTGCCCTCGTCTCGCTCGAGTTTCATAGGAAGCGCAGATGTGGGTGAGTCTGCGTGAACCGTAAGGCGTGAGAGAAACGCAGCTCAGCTTGAACGGTGTCTGGCACAATGACTAAGGAAGTCGATGAGCCCGGTGTTTCCTTTTTGAATCGTCCTCTCACAGTTTGCCCTCCAGACGGGAGAGGACTGCCAGCCACCTCTGCTCCGTTTCCTGCTTCTGTTTCCTGATCTCTGATTTGATCGGGACCAACGTCCCTCCAGCGTCTCAGTTTGGCCACTTGGGAGACCCTCGCCCAGCCGCTGGACAGAGACCTTCTGCTCCGGCCCAGAGCCCCCCTGGGCTTCCCTTCAAACTTCCTCCCAGGCCAGGACTGGCCTGCGAGGTGGGCCGCGCTGGTTGGTCTGTTATCTTTGCAGCCGTGACTGTTACCAGATTCGAATGCTCTCCTGGCTTGTTTGGAATCATTTCTCAGAGCAGAATTCCTTTACAAGCACAGATCATTATTTCCTGATCTCAGAATGTATTAGTGTGCTTGATGCCCCAGGAAATGCCCCAGCTTCACTTAGAATCTAGCCAGGCCCCTTGGACGGAGAGGCAGAATGGGCCCTTGTAATTCAACATCGTTAGAGAAAGAACAGATCTTTACCCTTTATATGCTTTGAGAAGCAGGTCGTTATTATCTCTTTACTCTGGAAGAACCAATTATAGGCTATTCTATGCCTTGATCACACTGATGTTTACCAGTTTTTCCAAAGATGATTATCCTAGTTTGTTATTAGTGGTATCGATGCCTTTAAAACCCCAGGAGAGAACGTAGAAAGGAGCTTGCTTTTGCTACTTGTCCTCAGGGCTGTGCCTGAAATGGTCTCTCAAAGTGAGTTAACTCTTTAGGCCTCCTCCTGGGGGAGAAAACCCAACCCCAAACCTTCCCCTCTTGTGACCTGGTACAGTTCAAGTTCTTTTGGAGAAACATGGACATGATTAGCCGAGCAGCAGACCAAATATATTGTTATTGTTGACTTTTGTTTCCTCCATAGGAAATAGTGTGACTCTTTCAGCCTGTCTCAGTTGGGGCAGTTTAGCCAAATAAATATTAGTCATCTATTGGGCCAACATTCACTGGGTATTTATTGTGTCCCAATAATAAAGAACAGGATAGAAATACAAATAGTTCACAGTCTGCTGCCTGTTTTTGTATAATCCATGATCTAAGAATGATTTTGAAATGGTCAAACATTAAAAGAAGAATATCATTTCACTGCATATGAAAGTTATATCAAATATAAATTTCAGTGGCCATAAAAAAAGTTTTCTTGGAACCCAGTCATATCCATTCACTGATGTGTTGTCAGTGAGTGCTTGCAGCCTCATCAAAGGGGGACCATGATGTGTGCATGACCTACAATATTTACTATCTGGGCCTTTGCAGAAAAGCTTTTGGAATATAGCATCCTCCCTGCTCTCCAGCTGCTGGCAAGAGACAGTCAGGGAAATAAGCAATTAAAATACAACGTGGAAAGTGCCAGGAGAGAAATACACGTGAGTGCAGGTGGGGGAAGGTTAATCATACTTAGGGTTGGAAATTTGAGCTGGGGATTTATATCTGGTGGTTGAAACCAGCGTCTGCGAGGGAAAGTGATTCGGGTGATATGAGTGGCAGTTTAAGGAGCACGGTGAGACAGAGAGAGAGCAGGCGGAGAGAGGAGTGTGGCCACAGAAGGAGAGAGTGGGCTCGGGCGAGGTGTGGAAGGGACTTGGGGGCAGAGGAGCAAGTGGCCAACAGTGCCAGATGCCTTATCAAGAGTAGGTGAAATCAAGACAAAACGTATCACTGGATCTGGCAATATGGGGGTTCGGTGGATAGACACAAGATTGCTGAGAATGGCTGGGATAGGCAGAAGGGGCTCAAAATGTAAGTTTATAAGTCTTGGCTGAAAAGGGGCACAGTTAAATGAGGGTAGAATCTGGGGTGGGGGGCGGGTAGAATTGAGGAAAGTTCCTGTTTATTTGTTTTAATGGTGGAGCAAGGTTTGAGCAAAATGCTGAGAAGACAGACCCAGAAGAAAGCAGAAGGCAGATTGAAGATCCAGGTGGGAGGGGACATCTTGGTGCCCCTGAAGTGCGGAGATAGAGCCCAGCACACAGGGGAGGGGCCCGTGTCTTGCACAGGAAGGGCCCCCTCACCCCTGAGATGGGCAGGCGGGAGCGGAGAGGGTGGACGCAGCTGGAGATGCCGCACACGCTTCTCTGGGAGGGCAAACGGATGGTCCTCCTTGCCAAAGATCTCCCCTTTCTCAGGCAGGCAGATAGTATGGTCATCTGTGGAGACAGGGAAGGCACAGCGTGGGGACAGGAGCCTGCGGAGAGAATTAAAAATGACAATCAGCAGCGCAGGGCTTTGGGGAGGGGAGCTGAGCCAGGAGACATGCAGAACCACTGGGCATGATTGAGTGCCCTCCCGGGGCTGGGCCGGGGGTGGCCCCAACATCCAGGGCTATGAGGCTGTGTATTCTTACCCACTAGCGCTGAGAGTGAGTGCAGAGCGGTGAAATGGTGAGACTGGGCTAGGCTGAGGTTTTATATACAGAGCTGCTGGAGGACCAGCAGCGAGATCAGCCTTGCCCTTCACCTGGAGCGGTGGAGGGTGATTCCAGGATGGGGCTGCTTTCTCAGTGGCTGGGGAAGGAGCCAGAGCCAGGAAGAAGCTGGCAGATTGGGGAACGATTGCCCAGTAGAGGGGCTCGAGGTCTGCAGGAAGTAGAACGGGTGCACTCATTGAAAGGAAGAAAGCGGGTGAGTGAGAAGCACTGGAGGTGGTGGTTGTCAGCAGTGCTGGTACAGTGTCAGGGCTTTTGCAGTTGGCCCAGTTTCTGGAAGGGAAAGGCCCGGGGTAGAGTGAAGGAGGGACAGCGGAGGGCAAGGGTTATGCAGGTCAGGTCATGGTCAGGTCTTCCACATGGACCTGAAGAGTGTGGGTCTGTGGGGCTGAGGAGATCCAGGAGCCAGGGGACAAATCATCTGAGATTGTAGGGAGCAGCTGAGGCGTCAGGAGGGGACCTCCCTTGTGGCTTCACTCTGTACGTGAGCATTCGCGCGCGCGCATGTGTTTTGTGCGACTTCACTCTTTCTTTGTCTTCCCTGTTTTCCATGAGAGTGGTTGTGTGATTTCTAAACACATGAGGGTTGGAACAATTGCAACAACTTTAGAGAGATCTGAGTACATCCCTAGGCTACTCTAAAATGAGGTTATTAAAGAGGCCAATTCAACTTGGACATGGGAAGTTTTCCTTGGAAGAGAAAGCAGAGTAGACCATGGTAATGGGAACCATGACAAGATGACACAGCTCCCTTAACCTAAGAACCTGGAGATTGTTCTTCAGAACTGGCACCGACCTCTTTGGGGGCCTCCTGGCTTCACACTATTTTGCAACAAAGAACTTTCTCACTACGGAGGGTGTGAGCGTGATTTTTGTAAACGATGCTGCTACTTAGAGCACGGAGGGTACGGGACTGCGGTGTGCTGACAGGGTGTCTCTGGCTCATGAGGAAGCAGAGAGGAGCATAGAAATGGAGCCTGTGTATGTTTTCAACTGCTTCCAGATATGTTGAAAGGAGTTTTAAAAACCAAATCTCCGGTGATGGCTAAGAGTGTGCTTACCCTGGTCCAGGCAACATTCTAAGCACTTTACCTGCATTTTCACACTCAGTCCTCACAACAACCCTGTGAGGTGTAGGTACTGTTCTCCTCACCTCAGAGATGTGAAAACTCAGGCGCCATTAATCCGTTTCCGGAGGTCACACAGGTTGGAAGAGGGACCCAGGATTGGACTCCGGACCCTGTGGCTCCAGAGCCTGTGTAAAAATATTTATGTGATTAATTCTTTCTATGTCCTTGTATGGTGAGCTCAGATGGCTAAGTTACAAAATGTTGTCTATTCAGTAAAGCGAACCTACTTCATTAGTTGCTGTCTAGAACACCTAAGGCATGGAATCAGGAATAAATACTTTCTTAAACTACTGATTTTAGATCAGAAATGGAGAAAAAATTTTCCCTAGAAACCCAAAATAATGTAGCTGATTTGTGAAGCCTTTATTTATTGTAAATTCATAGAACCAAAACATACAGAAACATTAGTAAAGAGAATGGAAAGTATTTAATATACCATACCAAAAGCCATTTCTCTCTCTTTGCATTGTTCTGAGTGAAACAGTTTCTTGATGTAAAGAATCACATCTCAACCTTGAATTTTCTTGCTACATCACAGAATAGAATATTAAAGAAACTTAAGGTCTGAGCATTTTTATATTCAGGTTAAAAATTTTTATTGCTTTTTCAATTAAAAAATCTTACTGATGTTATGTGGATGAATTCAAAGAGTTAGAAACTGTACTTATGCTGAGATGGCAGCTTCTGTTTGGAATTTTTACCCACAGTCTGTGTGATTTAAGAGAAATGAAAAGCAAAGCCAACAAATGTGAAATAGCCTATGTCAGTTCCAAAGATAAACAGGTTTTAATTAGATATTTCAATTAAAACTTTTAAAATGCTGTTCTCACCCCTGAAATGGAACAATCAATACATGTATTGTTTACCCCAAAGATTAATAAAATCATAATCTGCAAGTTTGGAGTAGACAGTTTATCCATTAGAGATAGAAGGGAAAATTAGTTGTACATATTTCGACTTGCCACTAGGAAAAGTGCACTAATAGACTCCTTCTAAGAACTGGCTTTGGTCCAGAGTGTGGGAAACAAATGGAAATCTACCAAAGTAGATTCCCAATCCTTGAGGCATTAATTAACACAGAAGATAGACATTGATAGGCTTTTAAACCAAATACTGTAATATTGAGGTTTGCAGAGTTATTTATTTTATAAACTGGGAGGATCACTCCCATCTCCTATCCAGATGCTGCAATGCACACTTTAGAATAAAGGCCAGAGGAGAACTGACCATCTTAGTCTGAAAAGAGATTTTGATTCTGTCTACTTCATAGTCAGTGTAATATCCCTTGGGCCAAATAGACACTAGTGAGGACCAGCTTCAGCCAGGGGTGGTTCCTGAGATCTGAGTTCTTGCAGAGGGAGTGCATTGGATCAGGCATCAGGGGTCTGGCTCTGATTCTGGGCTTGGACACTTAACTGTGGCCCATTGGTCCAGCCATGTCACTTCTCTGGGCTTCGGAGACCTCATCCCCCCCATATGAACAGGTTGAGTTAAATCATACCCAATATTTCCTAATTTTGAAATTCAGTGACTACGTTTGACAACTTCTCATCTCTGTGATATGATGTTACTCTTTGCTACCAGGTGTTCCGTCCGTCCATGAATTGAAGGACAGAATTGGAGTTGCATTCAGCTGAAATTAAACCGATTCTAAATCATGCTCCCAGTTATAGGGGAACTCTAGGGTACCTTTATTATCTATAAAAGTATTGGACTCATTCCTTTATTTCTTTCATTGAATAATCATATCCATGGATCTTTTTTTCCTCAAGCACTTTTGGATGGAAACTTAGATAGTATAACAATTCTTCTCTCCAGTGAATTCTTTTAATCCTTCTTTTTAAAAATTAACATATCATGTATTTTATAATGTATAACAAGTTTGCAGCTTTTGAAGAATATTCTGTGAATATGCCTATGGTAGATTTGTGCTCCAGGGCTAGTAATTGAAAGTTCAGGGGAATCTCCTCTCTACTAAGGAAGAAAAAAAATCATTAAAATAATTGATTGATGGATTGGCTTCTTAGAAGAGCAAGTGGTCAGATAAATGGACAGCATTTTTTTATTCTCCTATTTTGCCTGGAAATAGAAGAGAGGAATCCATGTCTGCCTCTTAGGCTTTTGGCCTGGGCACAGTCATTTTGTAACTATTGGGTTCATGACAGTAATTGAAGTAGGAATAGGGTTCCTGTCCTCAGGGAGCCCATGACTGATTGGGGTCACAGATAGATGATTCTCTGCTTCATGGCTTTATCTCAGATTTGCTAAGAAGACAGAATTAGCAGAATTTAGTGCAAGAGGATAGACTAGGTGATTCTTGGGTTTCAGCTTAACTGACTTGGGGGATGATCGTTAACTGAAATAAAGATGGTAGGTTAAGAACCAGATCCAACCTATGTCAGGACCTTCTAGAAAAGGGGGTGCTTCCCTCACTGCCAGCTAGTGAGAGGTTACACTCCATGTTAAAATTTGCCTTCGCATCTTGTCCTGTGCCCAGGCGGTGTTGGTCATCAGCATTGAAGGAACAGCACGAATGTGTTCTTCGCAACCGGGCTGATGACGGCAGATTCCATTGAGTGGAGAGGAAGAAATAGAGGGTGGCAGCGTCGTGAGACAAACACCATGAATTTCCTTCTGTGTGCTCTCAGAGAAGCAGTCATTTAGGCTCTGTTGTCATAATCATTGTCATAATCATTTCTTCACGTGTGCTGTTCTTTACTTTGGGGGTGCGGTGGATTAGATCACCCATATTTGGAAACGAGCCAGCCTCTCGTGTCAAGGGTTTTCATGTGGAAAGTTTCTGAATAATTTGTTGTCCTTATCACATTTCTTAACAAAGAAGATTTTACTACCAATGCTAATGATGAATCTGTGTTTGAACCCCTGAGCTTTAAACTTTCATGACCAGCCTGCCATTCTCAACTTGGTTCTTATTTTATATATATATATATATATATATATATATATATATATATATATATATATATATATATATTATTCAACAATAGAAAAATCAACGCATCTTTTAGAGATATAAGTACATGTAGTATACTTATACTACATGTAGTATACATGTAGTATATGTAGGATATTTCTTTTCATTATTTGTTCTGATGGGCAGTATTGGAAATATGTTTCACAAAAATCCCCATATATAATCAGGATATTGTAGTTCCCAGAGGCCTAGATTTTAGGATATCAGCTGACGATAGCTTTCTTTTGTGAGCTTAGTGATTTCTGTAATGGAATATGTATTGTCTTTCAATCTTTGTATTTCTCTTTAAGTTTTATATTTTTGCTTTTCTTTTTCTTTCCTGGTTTTTGTTTTACTTTAAGCTTCATATATAGTTGAGTCCCAACAAAGACCATTCAGTATATATAGAAATGACTTGTGGTTATTTCTTCAAGATTCATATTAACAAGATTCAACAATGGAAGAGTGACTTTTAAAGTGATTACCTCTACACTTATATCTAAGTTTCCATAATGGTTGGCATTTAAATGTAGAGTATCTTAGGCAGATGTGCCAGGAGGATTCATGCGTTTGGTTACATTCTAGCAACGATCATCCCGACAAAGGGTATCTTGGGCCACAGTCTCATTTAGTTAACCCTCTTTTGTGCAACCACACTCTGGTCTTGCCCAAGTTCCAGTGGGAATTAAGGACTAAACATTGGAGCCACTTTATGAGGTTGACTCTAATCTTCTCTAATCTGTTCTTCTTCACTGTAACTATAGGGGCCCCAAAGTCACCATTCTGCTCCTGGTACACACTGACTTTCCAGAATGACACAGATTATATGTATAGAGTTTGGTTATATGGAAACTCACTGAGAGAGGTAGGGGGAGAGAGAGAGTGAGAGAGAGAGAGAGAATGAGAATGAGAATCTTGGCCAGGGAGAATGGTTAAATTTAACTGAGAAATCTTGGACATTTTCACAATCAAGAGAGCCTTTTCTGGCCAAATATCCACTGCGAGCTCTTTAGCTTTCCCAAGGGTCTCTGTGATTGAACAGCACACAGGCGTTTAGGTTGTGTTATCAGGATCTTACGTTTCTTGGGAAAGTTTAGGATGAGTGCAGCTTACCAGATGGAGTGTTCACCACTTGCAGTGTTGCCTTCATATAAGGTTCCTCAACCCTTTTCTCTCCTAGGATGGGGACAGATGGAAGGCACTGTTTTATTGGCACTCCTAGAGATGAAACAGTGTCGGTGACACACAAAGATATTAAAAATGGCAACTAATTGTATAACTTTGCCCAAATCATAGTCTCCAGGGCTTAATTTACTCATTTTAAATGAGGATGATGTAGTTTATATACCAGGTCTGTCTTAGCCTGTTTGAGCTGCTATAACGAAATACCACAGCCTGGGTGGCTTAAACAACAAACATTTATTTCTTACAGTTCTGAAGGCTGTGGGAAGTCCAAGGTCAAGGTGCTGGCACATTCAGTCTGGTGAGGGCTCGCTTCTTGGTTTGCAGACAGCCATCTTCTCATTATATTGTCACATGGCCTTTCCTTGGTGCATGCACACACGCATACACACACACACACAGAAAACTTATGTCTCTTCCTCTATTTATAAAGGCATTAATCACCCTCATGAATTACCTCCCAAAGATTCCACCTCCAAATACCATCATGTTGCAGATTGGGGCTTCAACATATGAATTTGGGGGAGATACAAACATTCAGTCCATAGCAATATCTCTTTCAGTTGGTCATTCGATGACTAGGAGAGGCTGCCATCCACTGGATATTTAGAATGAATAGCACTGTAGCACTCAAGGTTTACATATAGACAAGTTTTGGGCTTCCTTCTTAGAGCTGATATCTTCATAATGTAGGACAATTGGCTAAATCTCTCTAGGTCTCAATTTCCTTAACAATGAAACTATTCAATAATATATATTTGTAGAGTCACAGTCAAGATTAAATGAAAATTGTGCATGTAAAAGTGCTTGGCACAGAACAGATCCTTGATAAAAATTTAGTTTTTAAATTATGAAAAATGACCAAATCTATTCAAACAAAAGCTGAAACAAGCAACACAAGAAGTGAAATGGTTAGACTGGTGGTTTGGTAGTTAATATCAACAATTGTTTGTATTTGAACATAAATTTTGCAAGTCTCTGTTAATTGTAACACACCATTTGTCTGTATTGAAATAAACATAGACAAATGGTGTGTATGTGTGTGCGCACACATGCACATGTGTGAGTCTGTGTACCTTGAGAGTCTTCCCACTATTTCGTGGGTGGTTAGCCCATTTTCTACTACCTTGTAAGAATTTCAACTAACACACCATTTCCAAATTTGGGATATATTTTACTTACATAAACACTGTGCTTTTATTTCAATGAAACCAGAAAATACTTAAACCTGCTCTGTCGTTAAAGATTATTCCCTAACAAAAATGTTTCTTTGCACATCAATAAGGGAATGCTCCAATTAATGTTAGTGGCAAGAAAATGATAAGAAACAACGAACTGCACACACAGGGACACCTACACACACACGCTCCTCAAGTTTCAAAACCCCAAGTTCCCATGAATCACACCTTGTTGGCATAAAATATTTAACATTTACATTTTATAGAAATTGTCATTGCTTTTCCCTTCAGAGTTAGTGACTCAGATGAAGCAAATCCAAGCCTGTCTTCCTATGACCTGAAATGTCAAGGTGACAGATTCATTTTAAGGCTTAACTTGAGGTATTACACAGAGAGTGAAGGCTACTCAAGGATGTGAACTGATCAGTTTTGAAACAAGAGGGGACCTATCATCAGTAAGACAGGAGGGCAGTACGATTTTTAATAGCCAGATTCTCAACACATTGAACTAGAGTTAAATGAATCCTTACCTCTGGATTTCAATGATCACAGTAGTCAAGTCTTCTCATAACCACTAGTACAAATGGCATTTGCCACTGCCCCAGAAAAATCTTAAGGAGAAAGGGGAAAAGTGTACATTACAAAGGAGGGTGAGATGGGGTTCCTCCTATTTCAGTAAAATTTAAGCCTCTAGAGGATGAGGAGTAATTCCAAACTTTCATGGGGAATAAAGCAAAGTTTAAACATCACTCATAACCTGAATGCAATGAAGAAACAGCACATGGAGCTGGAAATTCAAGAGGACTATGTCTTCATGAGAACTTCAAGTAGTTCTCTTTCTTTAAATTCAGTTCAAAATGTACTATAAAGACCTGTGGGATTTATTTCTGCACGTTGGGTAGATTTATGTATAATATTTAGAAAAGTGCTACCAGGAATATATTCCCAGAAAATGACTTTCAGCTTGAGTAAATGATCTGATTTCTGGCCTTTCAAAGGAAATCACTAAAAAAAAAAAGAAGAGGATCCTGTGAAATGAGTGGTTTCCCCTGGTGAAGTCAGCCCCCCATCACTGCACTTACCAAGAATGAACCTGTCGCAGACTGTAATGGTCTTATGATTAGTGTGAATGAATGCTCCTCACCACATAGATTCACTATTGATTTTTTAATCAATAATAATGTCTTGTATTTAGATAGTTACTGTCTCCAAAGAAATCTGAGTGCTCTATAGTTGATGAATTCCAGTTTATATTCATACCATCCCACTGAATGTATAGATTAGGTATTGCAATTGCATTTATGGAGGAAAAACAGAACCAGAAAAGTTAAATCATTAGCCAGGAGATTTCAGAAAGCTAATATTAGAATTACCAGTTAAAATCTGGTAGTCTTGACTTATAATTCTGACTGTTTCCCCAAAACATCTGGTCAGTTGAGTCAACTGATTATTCCTTAGGAAAAAGGAATCAAACAATTGAATTGCTATGATTAACAGAAGTTTCCATTACTTCTCATTATTTTGGTGGTGTACAATAATTGGGCTTAAGACATTTTTATTTATTAGAGCACATGCATTTTTTAGTGGCCTATGTTAGTATCTTTGGAATGCTCTTAAGTCATGTGTGCCAGAAGTTTATCTCCTGGTAAGGGATAGATGTAAAATTTAAATTCTCATATTAGGTAGGTGTGATTTTTCAAAGATTGGGTATCTTCATCACCTATGTGGCATTGTTTTAGTTGACAAAAAAAAAAAAAAAGAAATAATCTCCTCAATAAAAACTGGTTCAAAACCCGTACTCATTATACCTCTGGGAAGGTTACTATCATCCTTTCAGTCACCCAGTCTTCTAGCCTTAAAAATGTGAGCCTCTGATTTTTTTTTCCCCTTCTTGCATTTACAATTTCTCTCAGTTTTTCCTCTGACAAGTTTATTACTTTGTTTCTCTGTGTTCTCCTTACTGCTAACACTCTGCTTTTCACATATAATGTGGTAACCTCCTTATTTGTCTCCCCTACTTCTGTTGTCTATTCTTCAACCCATCTTAGGTCAACTTTCCAGATAAATTTTCCATAATTTTTGAAATTATGAATTATTTGGGTACATGAAAAGTATATAGAATAACACATTAAACATTCATATCCCCACCACCCAGCTTAAAAAAAACCACGATATTAAAGACACAATAGAAAGCCCTCTTTGAAGCCTGTCTCCAATTTCACCCCCCCACTCTCATGAATTTAATGGTTATTATTCCCATGCACGTTTTAACATTTTAACCATATGTACCTGTATCCATAAAAATGTATAGTATTTCTTTACTCCAATCATTTATACTCCTGAAATTTTCATTTGTTATGTGGCTTTGAGATTTCCACTATTATTTTAAGATTTATCCGTGTTAGTGCATGTGACTTTGTTCCCTTCTCTTTCATTGCTGTAGTCGTTTGGATCCACCCAGTACAATTTATCCATTCTTCTCAGGATGGACATTGAGATTGTTCGTGATTTTTTTCTCAAACAAATATTTAATAAACATTTTTGAACATGCTTCCTTTTTCATATTTATGAGAGTTTCTCTAGGACATACGCCCAAGATTCTAAATGCTAGGAGGTGGTAGGATCTTCTCATTTTCAAATTTTGGTTAAAAGTGATGATTGTGTCAAACTGACACATCCTCCTTACATGCCATATTCCATCTTAAGAAAGACTTAATTGGCTTCTCCTCCAACTTTCAATGGAATTTCAAATTCCTCTAAGAGAAGCTCCTCCTCACTTTTCTATCTGAAGGGACCTCCCCACCAGGGACTCCTTGTTGTGATAGGTCACAGATTCAAAAGCTTTTGGACTACACACTGAAATATAAATGTGTGAAAAATGCAGGGTATGGTGGGATCTGGGGTGGATGGTGGAGATGGAGCTATGTAACAGGGCACCATATCCGACTTAAGGATGGCTAGTTTGTAGTCCCCAAGTTTCCCATATTATTTTGTTTACTTTCCTGAAAGTTTGTCTCAGAAATGTGTAATCATCAATCCCTGTATAGCAGCAAAGAGCCCTCTGGAGCCCGCCTGCCTGGGTTTGAATCCCTGCTCCACTGCTGCCACCTGTCTGCTCTTGAGCAACTTTTTGTTTGTAAAATGGGGGACATGCTAGTACTTACTTTGTAAGGGGGTGGTGAGAAATAAATGAGATAATATACATAAAGCTCTCAAGTAGGCGCTTAATAAATATTTGTTGAATTGTTGAGGAGAGGAAAAATAACAAAAGGTTCGATCGTATCTCCTGTGTGTCAGGCATTGTTCTAGAAGCTGGGGAGATGGCAGTGACCTTGATATTTGTCTCTTTCGCAAATCAAGTTGCCAACTGGGACCAAGTCCCTAACACATTGCTTGGCTCACAGTGGGCACTCAAGAAACAGATGCTGAATGAATAAACAAACCTAATGGTTCTCCTAAGGCAACGTAAATGCCTAAGCATGTTCTGAGCCATAATGGAGCAAGTAATTTATACCCATGATGACTTTACTGTCTGCATGGCAGTGGATTCTTATTTTTGAATATTGACAACTCCTGCGTAATACAGGTAGTAGCTTGCCATTAGACATAGTATTTGAGCAGTGAGAATACCACGTTTTTGATGATGATGCGTAACAGAGAATTGACTATTTCTTTAATCATACTTGTATACAAAATAACATTCTCAACTTTTGATGATGAGCAGTCTTTTTCATTTTTCCCTCAAATTTAGGTCTCATTGTCCATGAAGGAGCTGCAGTTTACAGAGTGTTTAAACGCTGGCGAGCTGTCAACTTACACTGGGATGTATTAAATTATGACAAAGCCACAGACATCGAAGAAAGTAGCCGGGGAGAGTCTTCCACAAGCAGAACTTTATGGTTGCCATTGACGGCTCTACGAAACAGGAACTTGGTCCACCCAACACAGTTGACCTCCCCAAGGTTTCAGTGTGGTTACATGTTATTACATCTGTTCAGTCGGATGAGGCCCCATGAAGATCTGTCAGAAGATAACAGCTCGGGGGAGGTCGTCATGAGAGTGACTTCAGTGTGACAAAGCTAAGAAGGTGCGGTGTGGACCACCCTGCACATTTTGGAATGTAATTGCAATGAATGGCAAAACCATAGCACTTCTAAAAACACACATCTATGAACTTTTTAAAATTTATGCTTTTTATATGAACATTTGAATTGCAAATACATTTTTCTGAAAAAAAGAGTCCTCCTGTTCTTTGCTTTCTGATTTATCACATCTTTTATAAGTTGGTACTTGAAATCATTATACATATTATTTGACTCTACTTGGTTAAAAGAATGATGAACGTTCTCCTTAAGGTCAAAACTATTTTTTTCTTGCTTGTTTTAAATATATTTTTATCAAACGTTTTGCTCCATGTGTAATTTTTCAGGCATGCTACCAATGGGGAAGAGTTTAGAATGCTGTGGGCAAATTCCAAAGTGCCCATCAAGGACGAAGCACAGAGGTGCTTCTGTGAGGCACTGGTCTTCCTCATGCCTCAGGCTGGTTGGCAAACTTGAGCATGACTTTTTGTGTGGGATGAATTAACCTGTCACCAGGAATGCAAGTTCTAGGAATTATGGCTTGTTTTCTAACTTCTGAAACAGTACAGAGAGCTTGTAAAAAGATAAAGATAATTGGAATAAAATAGTCTTACAGGCATACTTTGAAGATATTGCGGGTTCAGTTCCAGACCCGCAATAAAGTATCTCAATAAAGCAAACCACTCAAATGTTTTGGTTTCCCAGAGCATATAAAAGTTATGTTTACACTATACTTCAGTCTATTAAGTGTGCAATAGCATTAATTCTTAAAAAAAATGTACATACCTTAATTTAAAAATCTAAAATATGCTAGCCATCATCTGAACCTTCAAGTTGTAATAGTAACATCAAAGATCACTGATCCCAGGTCACCATAACAAGTATAATAATGGAAAAATTTGAAATATTGCAAGAATTACCAAAATGTGACACCGACACACGAAGTGAGCAAATGCTGTTGGAAAAATGGTGCCAATAGACTTGCTTGACACAGGGCTGCCCTAAACCTTCAATCTGTAAAAAACGCAATGTCTGCGAAGCACGATTAAAAAAAAAAAAAAAAAAAAAAAAAGCGCAATAAAACGAGGTGTGCCTGTCCTGCAGTACATATTACACAGGCAGGGCACCCTGCATACTTATAACCCTAAAAGCTCACCAAAATGTTGCACCATTGCACGTGTAATAATAACACTGCCTCACATTTGCATAGCCCTCTCATAGACCAACCGCAATTATTTTTGTTAATTATTCGTGTCTTGATTTCTATGAGTACCATCTTAATTAGATTTTCTTTTTGTGAAAACTTATATACCTACTTAATCATCTAAACACTGATTCTATTACTTGGTTTAATGAAGTCCTGGGAAATATATTCTCCAGCAGCGAGAAGTGTTTCTCTTTTACTAGATAAGTATTTTTCAAATGAAAAGAGGAAAAGAAAAATGAGGCTATTGACTCCCTAGGAACAGGTTGCTAAATAGTGATACCTGGAGATTTTGCACCTTTTTCTCCTAATGGAGGTAAATGGCATATTTTAATGGGTAGCAACAGAATAGATGAGGCAGGAGGTCATGCTTTCCTTAGAAACAGGAGTTGGACATGTAGGTCATTTGAAGTAATTGATTAGATTTTAAAGCATATGAAATAAAATGCTTCACATTCTATTAATATTTTCTAAAAATAACCTTTGAATGATTCATAATAGAATAGTTAAGATTTACAGGTAGCATTATGATTCCTACATAGCAAATTCTACCAAAACTTGAAATAATATTTTCCCAGTTAAAAAACTGTGTCACAGATGAATGAAAGCTGTGACCATTTGCAGAAATATGAAGAATCAGTAAGTAACGGAAGAAGGAAAATTCAACCACTCTTTCGGGGCACATCTAGGAAATGAGAGTGTTGTCGATTGTTTGAATCTGACGTCACGTGAGCACAATCCTGGGTGAGGCACTGAGAGGTGGAGATCAGTCCTATCAACCTGGTCTCTGCCCTGAGTTTTGCCACCTGGGACAGGAAGGCAGACTGTTTAATAGAGAAGCCAGGCATGCAGACCTGCTGTCAAAGCAGCAATCCATTATTTGTGCCCCGCAGGTGTGGGTACTTGTCCTGGACACTTTAATCACTAAGGGAAGTCATCAATGGCACCACATTTAATGGAGAATAATTGTGGGAGCTGTTGTTTAGAGCATTGTGTTAAAAATAGCAGATAAAGAGACTTTAGACACAGATTAGACTACCACTGCTCCAGTATTTAGCAAGTGTACACATTTGTATTCTAACTAGTGTACACCTTTGTATTCATATCAACTCACTCAAAAGCAAGGAGGGGCAGAGGATGGGAAACCCTCTCTCTGTAACCCCTGTATGGGGTGCACAAGGCAGAGACACCTGGAGATGAGACGCACAGTGGGTTTGTCAGCCTGAAAGGAACATGTGCCCCAAGCTTCCCCTCCTTCCCAGGGCCTTGCCCTTTGGAGGCCCCTTTTGTCTACACCCATTTTCCTCCCTCACCATCTTCACAGGCCCCAACTCCTAACACGCCCACACACACTCACACACCCATGTGTGACACAAATCAATATTGGAATAAGGATCTGGCAGAATTTCCACTCAACAAAATGTACAATCCATGATACGATTACATAGAGACTCAAACACTCTGGGTGGAGGGGGGGATGGGTGCATTTAGAGAATTGAATTCACTGCTTAAAAGTAAAAATTCTAGGGACTTCCCTGATGGTCCAATGGTTAAGACTCCATGCTTCCACTGCAAGGGGCGTGGTTTCCATCCCTGGTTGGGGAACTAAGATCCCACATGCCATGCAGGAGTGTGGGCAGGGGACCAATAAATAAATAAATAAAATTCTAATATGCTGTATGAGTTATGATATAAACAATTAAATTTCAATTGTGAATGCTGTAATTCAAACTCAGGCTGCCTTAAATCTCAAAATCATTTGTGGTAAAAAAAGGAAAAAAAAAGAAATTAGTTGGAAATACTTTAAAAATCTTTTCAAATATATAGAAACTTAGACCTGTGTCCAGTCTGTCTCTTCTCAACCACTAATCTGCAGAACAAACATTGATGGGGTACCTGCTGTGTGCCAGACACCGTGAGCTGTGGCCACGGAATGACCCAGCTTCACAGGGAGACTCAGAGCGGGTGAAGTGCCGCCCAGCATGGTAAGTGTCAGGCCACAGGTGAGTGGAGGGCAGTGACGGTCCACAGGAGCAGTCAGGTTGCCCTGAGGCAACAGGAGAAGGCATCACTGAGGAGCTGGCGGGACCTGGGCGTTGATGCATGAGTAGAAGTTTGCCAATCAGGTAAGTGGAGAAGAACATTCTGGGAAGACCTTGGGGGTAAAAGAGAGGCATGTCCCGGTAATGGTGGGAGATTTCATGTGGGAGAGCATAGCACACATCTGAAGACGTGACACAGCCCTATGGGGTTGGCTCGGTAGCCGGGACTGAAGCCCACAGGGACCCATGAGAAGATGGTGCTCAAGCAACAGATGGTAAGGGTTGGCAAGGTCATCTCTGGGGGATGGATGTCCTCTCTTGACCTTATACCTATGGGTAACACTCCCAGTTCTCAAGGTTAGGGGTAAAACGTAATGAATTGTGACCTATCCTCAAAAGAGTTTGAAGACATCCTACAAAGTGAAATAGTAGGCAGCAGTCACATGCAGGCACTATCGCAATAAATTAGCTAAAAGAGTAGAAATATTGGAGCATCAAATGGGCTTTCCTTCTCTCTCCCAGAAGACAGCAAAACCCTTAATTCAGAAGAGGAAAGCATATCGTAGCTCTTGTGAGGTAGAATATAGTTTCTCCGTTATTGAAAGTACTTCCAAATATTTCCCAGAGTAAATAAGTTTTATCATCTGATTTTTCTTAAAGATAATTTAAAAATGTTTCAATTCTATATGTTTAGCTAAAAATACGCCAAAATAAAGCACGCTCTCACTGTTGCTTCTGTTTCCATCTGGGTCTGCTATTCTTTTCCTTTTTTTTCCCGTAGACTAGCAGTGTTAACATAGCCTATTACGTTTGACTCTCAGTCCTTCTTTATCTATGGAGTTAAATCGCAAAATTAATTTGTCTTTGCTAATCCAGAATTTGATTTGTTGTCATCTAGCAATTGATGTTCATTTTAAACAGAGGTCACGATTTGTCCATATTTTCCTTTAAAACTTTTTTTTTTACTTACACATTTTAATGACAGTAGATTACAAATATCGGATATTCTATAATTTTCTTTCCAAGATCATCCTTTATCAAACTTCAGTGGTGAAATTTGGTTTTTATTTTCAATATATATGTTTGTATAAATGATGTAACTCATAAATTTATGTTCTGTATATTTAGAAATAATTGGTTAAAGATCTTAAGAAGATACTTTACACAACTAGTTTAGTTCCAGTTTATCAGTTCAGAAAAAAATGTTCCCATCGTGTGTGTGGTACAGAACTGCAACAGGTACCACAATTTATATCAAAGCTCAAAGTTCCAGGCCTCAGTGGAATCTACAGAATTATTCACCATCTTCATAAAGTTGCTATTTTATACACAGTGATTTTATCTAGTAAATTAGTCAAAGACTAATAAACAAAGTTATTTTAAGCGATTTTCCCCTGGGAGCCCGTGGGAGAATGAAAACAAGGCGTGATCTCCTGTAAAATTTTGAAGGTGTATTTTTTTTAAAAAATAAACCTTACCCCAAAGCATTTCACATTGACTTTCCAAGACAAGTTAGCAGTCCCTTAGTTTTCTTGAAACTTTTTCATATTTTTGAGACATTTTTCAGGGCTTTAAGGGAAAATTATCTTTTTCTAGTGCTACAAGAAGAAAAAAGAGGTTTGCTCTCAGATGCACAGGCAATGAAGCCTAATGTATGTAGGTGGGTAACGGTGACCCGGGCATTTTATATCCTGCCTTATGGAGCCATCAAGCAGGAACATTCATCCTGACTGCTGGACCGCAGAAGGACATCAGCCGTGGGTGAGTAATAACCAAGGGAGAAATGTCTTCTGACAGTGCCACCTTTAGCTCCTCGTCACAGCGGTACAGGGGCTTTGGGAATACAGGGGATCTGCCCAGAGGCTGCTATGGCAACAAGGACCATGTGGATAGAGGCTGGAGATGCTCTGTTGGACACTCTTCCCATAATAGTCTTGGGAACATCAGGACTTAATAAGAAGGAGCCAAAGCATTGATTCAGAGAACAGGAGAAGAAAAAAGCAGCGCCATTTAACTATGCCCTTCACAATGTGATTGGCTTTGTTCGCTGCAGCTCTCGGGATGCTTCCTTCTGTACCTTCCCCTCCTTATTCATTAATCCTGCCTTAGGCAAACGAGGTGGCTTCATCCGCATTAGGCCATTCTTAAAAATATTCTGACCCAGGCACACAACAGGCTGCTCCTGTTGGGCACATTACTAAGGACCAGCTTCCCAGATGGGCTGGACAGAGTGCCTCCCTTAGAGAGGTCAGAAAGAGGTCAGGAGAGGCAGCAACAATGAAGGGACAGGAAAAAGTGGGGCACGGTGGCAACAAGTCCAAGGGACTGCCCAGGAGGCGACAATGAGGGAAGGCCACCTGGGGATGGGGATAAGAGGCAGGCTGATTTCAAGAAGTTCATGGTCTTGGGGAGGATGAGGTCAAGTAAATTGGAGATTCAATTAGGTGGTTTGAAGTGCTGCGATGCCTGAAACAAGAATTTAAGAAAGGAATGCATAAGAAGGACAGATGACTCAGATGGAAGCTTCAGGGAACGTTTCCTAAAGAAGGTGACCTCCAAACGGAGAACCTGAAGAAGCAGAAGCCAGGGAGCGTTCACGGGAAGCCAGTGCATCTGGAGGTGAGCAGAAGACTCGGAGATTCATGCATAAGGGGTGGAGGGAGGCAGAAACTGAGAGCTGCCCAGGGTCTGGAAAGCAGAGGTGCAAGGCGCCAACAGGGGGCACAGGGCAGGAGGAGGCGGCAGAATGATTCTAGGTCCTGTTGTGGATTCACTGGGTTTGCGTGGCTGTAAGACAGCAGCATGGAGACGTCCACAAGGCATTTGCATGTGTGAGCCCAGAGCTCAAGAGCAAGGTCTCTGCGGGATGTACGTACGTGCGGGAGTGATCGGCGTATAGATGGACCGGCACCTGGGGGACATGTACGAGGAGCAGCCAGAGTGGGGAAAACAAACAAAGGAGTTGAGTGTTTAGAAGCCAAGGGGAAAGACTGCTTCTAAAGGGAAAAGGAAGTCAAGTGTATCAATTGCAACTAAAAAGTCAGCTCGGGACTACGAAGTCTCAGTGACATTTAGCAACGGGGCCGTGATGCTCTTGACAGAAGCGGTTTCAGTGAAGCTGTTGGTGGGGAAGAAACTGTGATCTAATGATGAATGACAGTGAAAAGTACAAAACTGCTGTATTCTCAGAGCAGAGTTTTCTTTTCTCCCTCCCTTAAAAAAAATTTGTTTTTCTTCCTCTCCTTCATTCCAACGAGCAAGTATAAATAGTGTTGGAAAGAAGCTGGGATGGGGATGGGGTACAAATGAGAAGCTGAGATTGTCAATAAATGAGGAAAGAAGATGATCCTTACAGGTTCCCTGAGGAGGGCATGGGGGATGGGATCTGGAGCCCATGAACAGTGTTCAAACTTCAACCCGGGGGGAAGGATGAAAGAGAGGCGAGAGGCGCAGGTGAGTCTGAGGCTTTGGGGATGGAAATGAAGGTGCCTCTGCCTAGAGGAGCCTGTCTTCTCTTTGAAATAGGCAACGAGGCATCTCCAACTCTATCCAAACCACAACCATGGATCTTGCCTCAAAAACCTGCTCCCCTGCCATCACCATACATGGAAGTTGTACACTTGCAGTTAGTTGTTCAGGCCAAAAATCTCGGTGTCATCCCTAAATCCTCTCCTTCTCTTGTCTCCCACGTTAAATCCACTAGTGAATTCTGTCGATTCACCCTTTAACATTTTCCCCAAGTCTAATCACTGGTCATTACTCCCCCTTGCTGGTCTAAACCACCATCATTGCTCATGGGGACTGTTACAGTAGCTCCCTTAGCCAGGTGTATTGGGTTGAATTTTTTCCCCACCAAATTCATGTCCACATGGAACCTAAGAATGTGACCTTATTTGGAAATAGGGTTTTTACACGTATAACTAGTTAAGATGAGGCGATACCGGATCTCCAAATCCAGCAATTGTGGATTGCCATCGCCAACTGTACGAAGGCCATTTGAAGACACACAGAGACACAGACGCACAAGGAGGAATGTCACGTGTTGACAGAGGCAGAGACTGGATGGTTCCGCTGTAAACCAGGGATTGTCAGCAGCCACCGGAAGCCAGGAAGCGGCGAGGAAGGCTGTGCCCCTAAAGCCTTCAAAGGCTGGCCCTGCCAACACCTTGATTTTGGACTTCTGGCCTCCAGAACTGTGAGAGAATAAATTCCTGCTGTTTGAAGGCACCCAGTTTTGGTTGCTTTGCTATGGCGGCCCCAGGATACAAATTCTCTCTTCTTGTTCCCCCACCGCCCCAGCTCAATAGAGCAGCAGAGTCATCGTTGTGGAATGTAAAGCAGGTCCGGTCTTCCTCTACTCAAGTGCCGCCTTAGCAGGTCCCGTCCTGCGTGACGTCATTGAGAATGACGTCAACATCCTCATTCTCACAGGTCCCGCGTGATCTGCGTCTGGCTGCTCCTCTGACGTCAGCTCCTCTTACTCTTCTCACAGCTCAGTCTGGTTCATGC